>NC_069503.1:244442098-244624598 GCF_027579735.1 Bombina bombina | reverse complement strand
CAACATAATGTAAATATGAATATTGAGAATGCGCAATTGCAATCTTAAAATAAGTACAAATACACACCTAAGGACACAATAGAAGATCAGTTAATCATGTTTACAGTTTACATGCATATTCTAACATTATACTATACAATACCCCAGCAATTATAGTTTTAATAGGAAGTGTTTTTTTCTTTATTAACAAAGTTGATTGCAGACATGATGAATATGTGGGCGTTCTGTGGGAGTTTACTGGGTGTTCCATAGGGGTAACCTGCATATTAATGGGGAAACATTGCCATAGGTTTCTAATATGCAAAGAACTGTCCTCCATCTTAGCTATCCCTTTTCAGCCATATCAGTCTCACCTGCGTTTCAGTGGCGATATTTCCCAGTGTGACAAAAATAGTGAATGTACAGTGAAACTGAATATACATATAAATAATTTGAAGTGTTACTACAAGTGTTTCTTGTTGGCCTGTTAATGTTTTGAATATAGGGGCCTTGCATGGGAGTCAAATCATTGATCTGGAGAATATGGTTAAGTTAACAATTTAATATATATTTAAATTAACTTATTTACCTTGAAGCTATACGAGCTTTGCCTTTAGCAGCCAACTACATTTTAATCTTGGTATTTTGGTGACCTACCCAATTACCAGTTTACAAAATCACCCATTACTCTGAGGATTTTCTGAAACTATTATGCCTATAAATTGACTTAAATAAAGATCTACATAGCCTATACTGTCCATGGCTAGAGTCTACATGTCTCAAAAATTGTAACATTAGATGAATCATAATATCTTGTGAAACTGGACTGGATTCAGTGACTTTTTGTTTTCTTATTAGGATCCAGCAGGATTTGTGTAAACATTTGGATTACCCCTGCATTAGTTTATGAACAAATAATATGGGCCAGATTACAAGTGTCATGCTATTTAGTGCCCCCGCTCTAGTGTAAACTTTGCTAGAAGTAAGCTTTGTTTGCATCATGTTGTGTGTGTATTACAAATTGAAAGTAAAAAGTTAGCGCAAGAGTGAACCAGACACGAGCTAACCAAATATTGAGACTGGGTTAACATGTTCTCCCTATAGAAATCAATTGAGAGCTCAAAAGAATAAAACCTCACACCTATCTCTCCCATGCTAACCGTAAAGCAGTTATGAATATTTCTCATTACAATGTTCTTCACATACAGAACAATGTAATTTTTATTGTAAATATAGAATTATGTATATACCTGCATATCTATTCCTATAGATATCTATTTTACATTACATATATAAATGTATGTTAAGTAATACATATTACATTTTCTTCTATGTGAAGAACATAAAAATGTAACATTTGTAACACAATTCGTGTTTCGCACTTTAGGTTTACAGTGGTGTCAGGTTAGCACACATGAAGAATTAATAATCATACATAGCCTTATTGAAAACATATACAATATTAAAATATTATAAAATAATAGAATATATATATATAAAGATAAATGTATATATATATATATATATATATATATATATAAAAAAAGATAAATGTGTGTATATATATATATATATATATATATATATATATATATATATATATATCAAAACAAAAATAAAGAATAGAGGAGGGTTTAAACATACTATAGCACCACAGTAAGGAAATTCAGCCCTCTTACAAAAAGGATATCCAAATCAAAAGTAGGCCCTGACGAAGCCCCAACAAGCACACTGTGAAGGGGTGAAACGTATACGTTGGCATGCTTTTTTATTCACCATTAGGACTTCCCCTTTGTGTAATAGTATTGTTGTCGTTGCCAACTTATGACACACTGGGTCTTGTATGTCTCCGGACTGATTGGAAACATACTACATACCAGCATGTGTAATTCAAGCTTGTGAAGTGGTTTGCAACTTTGTACCTTGGAGTGATGCATGGAAAAAACTGGGAGGTGTGTCTCTACACACTGATGTTGAACAGCATTGTGGAGCGACATGGAAGGAGGATGGCTATGATTGAATGGCCAAATACTCAGCGCAGAGCCTAAACATTGGAGTCACAGACCATCCCTAAGGTTTGAAATAAGTATATACTGGGGATTTAAGAGGTCATAGAGTGGATGATAAGTAAGTGAAGATTTCCTCCTTATTGTTTGCTGTGTCATCTAGGACCTTGAGTGCAGTGATTACCATGGTCCATTTTTATGCCTCTTACTCTGCTGGATGAAGGTGACACGCTTTGGTTCGCTAGCAGACTAAGTGATTAACTTTTACTTTTCGCATAGTGTACACTTTAACTACCATCATTCCCGGCTGGGAGAAATATCTGTGCACAAAGAAATCCTATATGTTGATATATGAGGACTCTGTTTATAGGTGGTTGTACACATGTTTTCTGTGGGTGGTGTTCCCACATTTTGGTTGAATTAACAGGTATCTGCACTGGAGATATATTTGTCCTAATTTTGACTTGGATATCCTTTGTGTAAAAGAGTGCTGAATGTTCTTACTGTGTAGGTATAGTATGTTTAAACCCTCCTCTTTTCTTTATTTTTGTTTTGATAATATTTAAGAGTCTGCACCACTGCCCTTGATATGGGCTATTAAGATTTTTCTATATTACTTACAAGTACAGTATATAATTTTGACTCTCCCAACCTATTAATAAGTGTATGTATATATATATATATATATATATATATATATATAACTGTATGTATAATAATTTTAAATATTTTATATATAATATTTCAAAAAACGCAATGTAAGATTAGTAATTCTTCATGTGCACTAACCCGACACTGCGTTAGACTTTCGGGTTAACGCACATGTGCAGACTGTCACAAAAATAGAGGCACTCACTGGTCTTATATTAAAATAAAACTTAGCATTTATTTTATAGTGATAAAAAGACATAACGTTTTGGTGCTGTCTTTGCATCTTTGTCAAATGTCATTTATGGTTCATAGAACATGAACCTAAAAGTCATTAATGTTTTACTTTGTGAATTTAATGTATTTTTTTAAAATATACACTCACGACTGCGTTTTTTTCTAAAAACTATTTGAAATTCCACTGTGCTACTGTAATCTCAGATGTACCGAGCTCAGAGAAGTTGGAGGTGCTTCTGGACAGTGTTGATGTATGGCTTCTGCTTTGCATAATAAAGCCTTAACTTGCATCTGCGGATGCAGCGGCAAATGGTGTTGACTGACAAAGGTTTACCAAAGTATTCCCGAAGCCCATGTCAGGATATCCATTACAGACTCATGATGGTTTTTGAGACAGTGAGGAATCAGAGATCACATGCATTCAGAAGTGGTTTTCGGCCTTGCCCTTTACACACAGAAATTTGACCAGATTCCTTCAATCTTTTAATTATATTGTGTACTGTAAAAGGTGAAATGCCGAAAAACCCAACCGATTTGTCTTTGGAAAATTATTGTTCTCAAAGTTTTGGATTATTCGCTGATGCTTCTGTTGGCAGATTGGCGAGCCTTAACCCTTTTCTTGCTCTTTAAGGACTAGGCCTTTTTTGGAGGCTCGTTATATGTTTTGATTACACGATTGCCTCACCTGTTTCTCATTACCTTATTCCAACTTGCCACATTGCTATTAGTCCTAAATTGCCTCTGTCCCAACTTTTTTTTTTGGAACGTGTTGCAGTCATCAGATTATACATGAGTGTATATTTTCAAAAATACATTAAATTCTCAAAGTAAAACATCAAATAATGTGTTAATAATATGTTTTCGAAATAGTGCCGGGTAAATTGAAATTTCAAATGACTTTTGTTTGATTTATTTGCATTTTCTATACTTTCTTAATTTTTTCGGAATTGGGGTTGTAGTTTCATAATAATTTACTTATAACCTTTATGGTACAAAAGTTTAAACTTTGTCTAATCTTTATATATCATCTTTGACATGTTGGTCTTATAATATCTGTAAAGTAAATGAGTGCAACTTTTATATTATTTTTTTCCAGTGCTTTATATTTAACCATTTAATTATTCCACTCCGTAGAGTTTTTCATTTGTATTCGTGCCCTATTATTTCAAGGTTGCCTTGTATTGTAATTATATGACCTCCAACTTAGTATACATTAATAATATAGGTCTACTTTGCATAATGATATTTTACAAAAGAGGCCACCTACAAATTAATATGCAATGTGCAGAAGATTATATGTACATTTCCACTATTTTAATGTCATTTCCTTGTATATCTTTGGGTTTCAATATTTTTGTATTAGCTACAGTGATTGAAAAAGCATTTGTTGAAATTTTCTTAAAATAAGTTTATTTTAAGAAAAGTCACTTTTTTAGATTTTAAATAAATACCTATTACTGCAGGAGAGTCATTTTAAGTTGATAACAAAAAAAATTACAACCTTTACTCACAAGCTATCTGCAGCATTATACAAAGGAAATTGCATGTGAGTTTATTTAAAGAGCATTTATTTATTTTGTGACACATGGACCAAACCTACAGAATTTAAAAAAAATTACATTTATTGAAACAAATATATCATGTGATGTACTGTTACAGCTAATTAGCTAAATATGTCTAATTGTGTATATCCCTATATGCATTTATATCAGGAATAAAAAAAGAAAAAGAAAAAAGAAAAACAGCACATACTAAAATGTCACCATTATTATATATTTTGTTCTGTTGTTTAATCTCTATACTATTAATTAAATGGATGTTGATGATTTAGTTATTTTTTTTCTGTGATTCTTTAAAAGCATTATTTGCTGCCATTTTCCAAGCATGGACATAATCCAACCTTACTAATTCTAGTAAATGACACAGAAAATTGCATCTGCACTGAAAGCATTATTCGCACCACATGTGCAAGGAAATGATAACAGAACAGTTGCAGTAAAGCAAATGATGTACTCAATTGATATCCTGTTTGCTTTTTTAATCAGAATGTCTTGTGTACCTTGTACAGTCACCAGTATGTCAGGAACTAAAACTGGTGGCTTTTATCTATGAAATATATTTTTTTTTCAGTTGATGGTAGCACTGGATCCCCAAATAACTGATAAGATGCCACTTCCTGACTCATTTATAATGAGCTATTTAAATTCATAGATTTAATTGCCTTGAGTCTGTTTTCTAGCTGGAAGTCAAACCCCAGAAAAAGATTCTTAACAGATTTAAAATGGTTGGGGAAGGATATTAACCAAAGAATATTCACTCCATACATCATTTGCATGACATTACCGCTGATTCGAATTGTGTTTATTTAAATTCATAACTGGCTATTTATTATAATGATCCATGAAATAAGTAAGTAGCTCTTATCTATTCCAATGTATCTCAAAAGCCTCAGCTTTAGAATTAGCGGATGTCTGGAATCTTGATTTTTTTTATTTTAACTTTATTCTGCATTAGTCATCTGTAGTGATTTATTAGTGTTTAAATATGAAGCACACTAAAGTAGATGACGGATGACAAACTATTTCTAAAAAGATTTATTGTGATAAAATATTTTACTATGAAATTTTCTATTTAAATGAAATTTCTAGGCCAACTGGCAAAAGCTTATTCTTAACCTCTTAGCTTCTAGAGTGCTTCAGTGCAAGCCATAAGCCATTTCAGCACTCTCTGGCATCCAAAAGGTTAAACAATATCTTAAATAGACTGCAGTATGTGCTTGTATGATTGTTGTGTAATGATTGTAATTCTAAACATTGATTTATTTTTTTATCTCTTAGGACACCCTAGGTATTTCAATCAGCTGTCAACTGGACTTGATATGGTTGGATTAGCTGCAGATTGGTTGACCTCAACGGCAAACACCAATATGTAAGTGATGTGGCTCAGTGTGCAGTGCATTTATATAAAGTAATGAATAAGAGAGATGTGTATGGGAGAAAAAAATATTTTAAATCAATCGTTTGTTATGAATTTTTAGACATTTTCTTTTTGTTCGCAATTATTTTTTTTTGTGGGGGGGTTGTCTGAAATTTGTTAAAAAAAATGGTTTATCATTAATTCCAATAAAGAAGAATATATTCTTGTTCTTACTTGCTATTAGCTAACTCTTGGGGGCCCATATATCAAGCTCCGGATGGAGCTTGAGGGCCTGTGTTTCTGGCGAGCCTGCAGGCTCGCCTGAAACACCAGTTATGAAGCAGCGGTCTACAGACCGCTGCTCCATAAACTGTCCGCCTGCTCTGAGCAGGCGGACAGACATCGTTGCAATTCAACCCAATCGAGTACGATCGGGTTGATTGACAACCCCCTGCTGGTGGCCGATTGGCCGCGAATCTGCAGGAGGCGGCGTTGCACCAGTAGCTCTTGTGAACTCTCCGCACTGTCGGATCAGGTCTGAAAGTCCTTTGTTAAATAGGCCCCATACTATGTTATTAGTGAATATATTAATTACAAGTTTAACACAACCAATAGTACAAGGTGCATTTTCTTGCGCTTGGTCTTGCACAAAAAAAAAAGTGCAATCTGGTATTACAAGTGGATGTTAAACATTTTAACCAAAGCATCTTAACACACAAACAATTTTAGCACACCCTATACTATTAACGGATAGGACAGAGAATCTAAAATACTGCTGAACAATTTAGTGTTTTTTAGACCTGGTGCCACCAAATATGATTTGAGAGTTTGCATAAGAAAACACATGAAAATGCTCTGGTAAAGGATATACAATATATTTACATTTAAACCAAGGTTTATTAATGAAGAAAAGGTTTTGTGGCAGAATTAACAGTATATGGTATATGAAAAGGTAGGTGATAGGAAAGAGGTTGCAGGTTTATGTTTATGTGTATCCATATATGTGTGAAGTATTTTTATGCTTAAGTTTTATTTAAATAATAGGGCACAAAACTAAATGAAGAACTTCACTACTTAAGTGGAAATTTGGTGCTCTGTTGGCTTAGGGCTTGAGCATTATCCATTATAGAAGAGTATTATGTGGAAGTGATATGGATTGCTCTTGAGCGATGTTAACACACAATAGCGCTAACCTTTTTCCACTCAATTTATAATCTAAGCCACTGTCTTGCTATTAGTTAATATATTCTCACTGGCTATTGGGAATATGATATTATAATCTCATTATTACATTTTGTTAGTGAATATTTTTGATGTTCCTTATTAGCACTACTGGATAACTATATATATATATATATATATATATATATATATATATATATATATACACTTATTATGATTTGCAAACTTAAAACTTGTCTCAAAATCAGACCTTAACCAGAGGACATTTACCAAGTCACTGTATAAATACTAACGGCCAGATATGAGTTTTGTGTTATGAGTGGCTCGGTAATAACTTGCAAGTTATTTCTACCGCTCACCTTTAATAACGCTGCTATTACAGGTTTGCAAAAACCCGGCGTAAGCATGCAATATGGCAGCGTTGAGCTCCATACCGCACACAAATACCAGCGCTGTTTTGAGTTGGTTTTACGTGCTCGTGCACGATTTCCCCATAGACATCAATGGGGAGAGCCAGCTAAAAAAAAGTCTAACACCTGCAATAAAGGAGCGTAAAGCTTCATAACGCGGCCCCATTGATTCCTATGGGGAAAGAAAATGTATGTTTACACCTAAAACCCTAACATACACCTGAGTCACCAATAATCTGCCGCCCCTGACATCGCCGCCACCTACCTACATTTATTAATCCCTAATCTGCCGCCCCCAATGTCGCCGCCACCTACATAAATTTATTAACCCCTAATCTGCCACTCCCAATGTCACTGCCGCCACTATACTAAAGTTATTAACCCCTAAACCTCTGGCCTCCCACATCACTAACACTAAATACATATATTAACCCCTACACAAAGTTATAACATAATGAGATTTGATATTACCTGTAAGCGCTATGGTTTAAAAGCAAAAAAACAGCTAATTCATATACAGAAATAAACCTGAAAATGCAATTTCTCATACATTATATACTCTGCAGCTGGTATAACAAGTTATTGAAAATACATTAATGGAAAAACAATTTTACAGTGTACTGTCCCTTTAATATACTTACAATAAAAGCTCCAGTTAAGCTTAAATTAATCCCATTAAAAAAGGTGACCTATTTAACACAAGAAATCATATCCCTGAATTCTGTTTCTAGCCAGAAATGTTACTAAACAATTTTTAAATATATCTAAGTTATTAGAATTTATTACCTTCTTAGGTAACAAGTTCCCTAATTTGATTGCTCTTACAGTAAAAAAAGTTTACATTCCTGGAGATTGAATCTCCTTTCCTCCAGCCTTAAATTGTGACCTCTTGTCACAATTAATTTTCTTTGAATAAAAAGAGTTTACTTTATATAAAGTAATCATGTCACCTCTAAAGCAACTTTTTTCTAGAGAAAACAGACCAAGTTTGGCTAGCCTCTCCTCACAGCTTAAATTCTCCATTCCCCATATTAGTTTTGTAGCCCTTCTCTGAACTTTTTCTGCAATGTCTTTTTTCGAGATTGGTCCCTAGAACTGCACTCCATACTCAAGTATAAGGGGCCGATTTATCAAAGTGCAGCGGACATGATCCGCTGTAGCAGATCATGTCTGCCGCACATTGATAAATGCAGACAGCATACGCAGTCTGCATTTATCATTGCACAAGCATTTCTAGTGAAATGCTTGTGAAAATGTAGCCCCCTGCAGATTCGTGGCCAATTGGCCACTAGCAGGTGGTTTCAATCAACCGGATCGTATCCGATTGGGCTGATTGCTGTCTGCCGCCTCTGAGGTGGTGGACGAGTTACAGAGCAGTGGTCTTAAGACTGCTGCTTCTTAACTCCTGTTTCCGACGAGCCTCAAGGCTTGCACGGAAAAGAAAATTTATGCTTACCTGATAAATGTATTTCTTTTTGGATACAATGAGTCCACGGATTTCATCCTTACTTGTGGAATATTCACCTCCTGGTGAGCAGGAGGCGGCAAAGAGCACCACAGCAGAGCTGTATAAATAGCTCCTCCCTTCCCTCCCACTCCAGTCATTCGACCAAAGTTAAGAAGAGAAAGGAAAAGCCAAGGTGCAGAGGTGTCTGAAATTTAACACAAAATTTAAATAATAATCTGTCCCATAGAACAGGACGGGCCGTGGATTCATCGTATCCAAAAAGAAATAAATTTATCAGGTAAGCATAAATTTTCTTTTCTTTTTTAAGATACGATGAGTCCACGGATTTCATCCTTACTTGTGGGATACAATACCAAAGCTATAGTACACAGATGAAAAGGGAGGGACAAGACAGGGACCTAAACAGAAGGCACCACTGCTTGAAGAACCTTTCTACCAAAAAAATAGCCTCAGCCGAAACCAAGGCATCAAGATAGTAAAATTTAGAAAAAATGTGAAGAGAGAACTAAGTTGCAGCCTTGCAAATCTGTTCAACAGAAGCATCATCTTTGAATACCCATGAGGAAGCAACATCCCTAGTGGAATGACATAATTCCTTCAGGAGACTGCTGTCCAGCAGTCTCATATAAAAAACGGATAATACTCCATTAGCCAAAAGGAAAGCGAGGAAGCCGTAGCTTTCTGACCCTTACGTTTCCCTGAAAAAACAACAAATAAAGGAGACAATTGACGAAAGTCCTTAGACGCATGTAAGTAAAATTTTAAAACACTAACTACATCCAAATTGTGTAGAAGTCGCTCCTTCTGAGAAGAAGGATTAGGATAAAAGAACGGAACAACAATTTCCCCTTTGTCCGTTGTGCAGTAAAGTTCTTTAATGCCAAAGCATTTCTGTTCACACAGCAGAGAAGCTTAGCTAGGATTAAAGCAGTAATGCATAACTATCCCAGTGAATAAACTCTTAGTTTGAAACAACCTTATGAAGAAAACCAAGGTTAGTACATAAAACCACCTTAACTGAAAGAAAAACAAGGTAAGGAGAGATATATAGTAATGCCGAAATCTCAGACACTCTTTGAGCAGAAGAAAAGGCAACAGGAAACAAAACTTTCCACAATAATAATTTAATATCTATGAAATGCATAGGTGCAAACAGAACCCCTCGAGGAATGAAATTCAAGCTCCATAGAGGAGCAACTGATTTAAACACAGGCCTGATTCTAATCAAAGCCTGACAAAAGGATAGAATATCTGGTACATCTGGAAGATGCTAGTGAAACAAAATAGATTAGACAGAGATCTGACCCCTTAGGGAACTTACTGATAACCCCTTCTCCAATCCTTTCTTGGAGAAAAGACAAATTCCTGGGAATCCTAACACCACTCCAGAAGTAGCCCTTGGATTCACATCAAAGAAGATATTTGCGCCATATCTTACGGTAAATCTTACCAGACTTACGCGCCCGAATAAAGGTAGGTATAACCTAAATAGAAAACCCTCGCTTGGACAAGACCAAGCGTTCAATCTCCAAGCTGTAGAGAAACTAGATTCAGGCAACTGAAAGGACCCTGAATGAAAAGGTCCGTCCTCAATGGAAGCCTTCAAGGTGGCAAAGAAGACATATCCACAGAGCGGTATACCAAATCCTGCGAGGACACTCCAGATCAAGGAGGATCACTGATGCCCTCTCCTGTTAAGATTCAAGCAATAGGTGTATGTAAATGTGTTAAAGTGTGCGCAAGAGGCACCAAGCTGCTCCAACCCTAAAGTCCCTCAAACTTAGGGAAAAAAAGATAGGCCAAAGAATGAAAAAACAGGAAAAGCGCTAGTAAAAGCTAAAGGTGCTAAAATAAAAATTAGGTTGCTGTGCAAAATAAATAAGTAAAATAACTTGTGTTGTAAATAAAATTTAATTAAATAAACATATAGTTATAAAACCAGCAAAGATAACAATAAAAAGATATTAAAATCGGACGTCTCCGATATGTTGAAGCATAAAACAAGACTAAAACAAATGACTACTGTTGCCAATATGAACCTTATTACAATAATGGGTAGAGGAAGTCGACATAGTAACTCAAAGTCCACAGATGAAACAAAGAGAGGATCAAAAATCGGGTGGGGATAAACCCGTTGTTACCTTCAAGGATACCGTCCGTGTATTACAATCACCTCCGTGAGGCGTATGTGTATTCTGTGACGTCACTGATCAGAGGGCGTCATCTCTGTAGAGAAATTCTATTCGTCAGAATAACTTGGCAGATGAACTATAGCGGCCGCTATATTGTAGAAGTTGGACCCCGCTCGTTAGTGCAGGATTGCACGCAGGCTCGTAGTGTATCCAAATTTCTCCTGGAGACCTTGTAGCAAAAGGATCTCAATGTGTAACTTAAAACCAGCTTAGCTGAGCCACACAGCCCTTCACAGTACAGTCCCCTTGCTTTCCGTAGGTAGCTGGAAGGATTCTGATGTGCAGCTTGTAACAGGCTTGGCTTAGGCACGTAGCCCTTCAGAATGCAGTCCTCTTTCTTTCGGAGGGTAGCTAAAAAACTTGTCACTTCAAACAGAATATTAAAGTCTTGATAGACAATAAATGAAGTGTAAGGTAGCTGTAACTTTCATCAACGCGTTTCTCCCTCTTACAGGGCTTTCTCAAGATGAATAAGCTCCAGTTACAGCCTCCTTTTAAACAGTCCAGAGTCACACCTATTGGTCAGGTGAGATTGTCTGACAGATGTGCTTAATACAATTGATCTATTGGCAACAGTACTGGCAACTAAAGGAAACAGTAGCCTTTGGTGAAAATAAGTGGAAAAAAATATATCTGCATATCCCTAAAATTTGACAGACATTTGCAAATTTACAAAAATTGCAATCAAAAAAATATATATATAAAAATAATAATAGAGACTCCAATTAGAGTAAAGATTACTATCCCCAAAAACAGTATTAATGTTACGGGAAAGGTGGAGGAGGGAAATTAGGAGCACGGCAATACATCCTCACTAAAATGTTGTCAAAGATATGACTAAGTGCTAGAAAATAAATTTTTATGTGCATAAGGAAATAAGTGAAAAAGATATATAAAATAAATACTTTTAAATGCTGCAGACCGATACATACATCTGCAGTAATCTATCAGTATGTAGAATTACATACGTTGCTAACACTAAGATAAGTGAACTTTATAGTGTAGAATTAGTGAGCATTGTTATAGAATTTCTGAAATATTACAGGGGTCATGTGATAAATAAAATTTTAAAAAATGTGCTTATAAATGTCCCATATTACAGAGGCATCCATCTTTCAAGTGTAACATGTGATTATTATTGGCATTTAACTAAAAAGTGAAGATGAAGAATTTTTAATAAAAAATACATATATATATATTAATTAAAAGAAAAAGTATCGAGTCATACTTGGATTGGAAAATTAATCTAAAACAAAAGGTGAGATATCGAGTTCAGAGTTCAAACCAGCTGGATATAGAGTATCATATTTATATATGTATTCCGCTTCTTTTATACAAAGTAACTTATCAATATTGCCTCCTCTCCAGTGGCATTTAATATGCTGTATTCCCCAGAAGGTTAAATCTTTTGTTTGTCCTTTATGTATTTCCTTGAAATGCTTATAGAGTCTAGTATCTTCTCTTTCTTTCTCTATGCATAAAAGGTGCTCCCTGATTCTATCCTTTAGCATCCTTTTTGTTTCCCCGAAATATATTAAATTGCACGTGCATTGTAGTACATATATGACCCCTTTTGTTGTGCATCTAATAAGTTCTTTTATTTGGAGCAAATCTCCTGTAGATGGAATTTTCAAAGAATTTTTCTTACAACTATGCTGACAGGCCTTGCACGTGTAGCAGGGAAAAAAACCTGCCACTTTCTTTCCTGCAATATCTAATTGGGTATTAGGGCTCATTTTGATTTCTTTAAAAGTGCTAGGTACTAGTATCTGTTTCAAGTTTCTTGATTTTCTGAAAACTAATTTAGGTCTATCAGTCAAATTTTTTCCTATAACAGGGTCAGCTTGTAGAATATGCCAATGTTTATTAAGAATTTTTCTTATAGTACCATGATCATTACTATAATCGGTGATGAATGGTGTATCAATAATATCTTTTTCATTTATAATGGTTTTTTGTTTATAAGTAAGAAGTGTTTTCCTATCAGATAAGCTGGCTCTACTAGTAGCATTTTGGACCAACTCCTCGTCATAGCCCCTATCCTTAAATTTCTCCATAAGTGTCCCTATTTGTTCCTCAAAGTCCATTAGTCTGGAGCAGTTCTTACGTATCCTTAGGGCCTGACCTACAGGTATATTTGCCTTCCATTGTTGGAGGTGACAGCTGTCTGAGTGTATAAAGCTGTTGGAGTCTACATCCTTGAAATGTGTTTTTGTCTCAATAGTGTTATTTATCACCATAATTTCTAGATCAAGAAACATGACCTTTTCTTGACTATAGTTAAATGTAAATTTAAGGCCTTTATCGTTGATGTTCATATTCGTTAACATGTTGTTTAGCTCTATTTCAGAACCTCTCCAGATCATCAGCATATCGTCTATATATCTGCCATAGAGCACGAGGTTTGCACCAAAGCCACTTTCCCTGAAGAAGTTCTCTTCCCAGTGGCCTACAAATAAATTGGCATAACTTGGTGCAAACCTCGTGCCCATGGCAGTCCCTTCGACTTGGAGATAGAAATTTCTATCAAACGAAAAATAATTATTGTTTAATATGAAAGCTATACTTTTTAGCAGAAAATTATTTTGTTCTAATTTAATCTCAGGGTCTGCATCTAGATACTTTTTTACAGCTGATAGACCTTGATGATGGTCAATCACCGTATACAATGAGGTGATGTCACAAGTGACTAAAAACCAATCTTTCTCCCATTTAATTGTATCAAGGATATTTAAAACCTGGGTTGAATCCCTTAAATACGAGTTCAGTTGCCTGACATATTTCTGCAAGAATACATCCACATACTGTGAGAGATTGGATGATAAAGAACCCACTCCGGAGATGATTGGCCTTCCGGGGGGGTTATTAAGGTCCTTGTGGATCTTTGGAAGGAAATAGAAAACCGGGACCCTAGGGAATTTAGGGTCCAGGAAATCCACCTCCTTATTATTTAGAATTCCCAAATTTTTACCTTCTATAATAATCTTTTTCAGATTGGCTGCAAATTTATTCGTAGGATTAAGTTCTAATTTTTTATAGGTTTTTTTATCGTTAAGTAATCTTAGGGCTTCAGATTTATAGTATTTGGTGTCCATGACTACAATTCCGCAGCCCTTGTCGGCGGGCTTTATGGTCACGTCACCATTCCTCTTTAAACCATCCAAGATTAATAAGTCTTGTTTGCTCATGTTAGATTTCATATATTGTGAAGGTTTACTTTTTTTAAGATCCCTAAGTACCATTAACTCAAATGTTTCCAAATTACTCCCTTTACAGAAAGTGGGGTTAAATGTGGATTTATTTTTTAAATTTGTATGGGTAAATTTTTCTTGTCTTACTTCAATTTCCTTAGTCCTGTCTAATGGATCTTTCAGAAAATAACGTTTAAGCGTTAAATTTCTTATGAATTTTTTTACATGTACATGTGTATTAAACTTGTTCATTTTAGAGCTAGGTGCAAATGATAGTCCATGACTCAAAATTCTTGTTTCATCTTCTTTTAGCTGAATACTACTGATGTTAAACACCCCATTTCTATCTACTTTGTTCTCTTTGCCTCTTTTACTCGTTCCTCTCCCTCTTGATCCTCTAGGGGCAGGTTTTTTTCCCTGCTACACGTGCAAGGCCTGTCAGCATAGTTGTAAGAAAAATTCTTTGAAAATTCCATCTACAGGAGATTTGCTCCAAATAAAAGAACTTATTAGATGCACAACAAAAGGGGTCATATATGTACTACAATGCACGTGCAATTTAATATATTTCGGGGAAACAAAAAGGATGCTAAAGGATAGAATCAGGGAGCACCTTTTATGCATAGAGAAAGAAAGAGAAGATACTAGACTCTATAAGCATTTCAAGGAAATACATAAAGGACAAACAAAAGATTTAACCTTCTGGGGAATACAGCATATTAAATGCCACTGGAGAGGAGGCAATATTGATAAGTTACTTTGTATAAAAGAAGCGGAATACATATATAAATATGATACTCTATATCCAGCTGGTTTGAACTCTGAACTCGATATCTCACCTTTTGTTTTAGATTAATTTTCCAATCCAAGTATGACTCGATACTTTTTCTTTTAATTAATATATATATATGTATTTTTTATTAAAAATTCTTCATCTTCACTTTTTAGTTAAATGCCAATAATAATCACATGTTACACTTGAAAGATGGATGCCTCTGTAATATGGGACATTTATAAGCACATTTTTTAAAATTTTATTTATCACATGACCCCTGTAATATTTCAGAAATTCTATAACAATGCTCACTAATTCTACACTATAAAGTTCACTTATCTTAGTGTTAGCAACGTATGTAATTCTACATACTGATAGATTACTGCAGATGTATGTATCGGTCTGCAGCATTTAAAAGTATTTATTTTATATATCTTTTTCACTTATTTCCTTATGCACATAAAAATTTCTTTTCTAGCACTTGCTCTTTAAGGGTTGCTGTATTGATTCTCTGTTAAAGTAAGATTGTCTAAGTATTATAGTTAGCTAACAAAGCTAATTCATAAATATTTTGCTTTGCAAGGGTTGCATTTTATAAAACAAAATAACTGTTGGTTTGTATCTAAATATATATATATTTTTTTCTTGTTTCCTGTGTGGGTAATTAGGGGTGGGATTTTTTTCAGCTGTTTGGGCCTAGCTAGATTATAAATTTAGCACATCTACTCTGGGAGCTTGCTCTTTAAGGGTTGCTGTATTGATTCTCTGTTAAAGTAAGATTGTCTAAGTATTATAGTTAGCTAACAAAGCTAATTCATAAATATTTTGCTTTGCAAGGGTTGCATTTTATAAAACAAAATAACTGTTGGTTTGTATCTAAATATATATATTTTTTTTTCTTGTTTCCTGTGTGGGTAATTAGGGGTGGGATTTTTTTCAGCTGTTTGGGCCTAGCTAGATTATAAATTTAGCACATTTACTCTGGGAGCTTGCTCTTTAAGGGTTGCTGTATTGATTCTCTGTTAAAGTAAGATTGTCTGTTTAAGTATTATAGTTAGCTAACCAAGGTAGTTAGGCAAACAAGGTTTTGGGGTAATCAAGGGGAAATATATTTTATACTTTTAAGTTAAACCTTTTATTAAGAATGTGTGAGAATCTCATTCAGTGTACAGCTTGCCACATGTTTGCATCACTGGAGCAGCCGCTTCTGGGATTATATGTTTGTGGCAAGTGCGAGCATATTGTCTCTTTAGAAACTCGTATTGGGGATCTGGAGGAACGAATTGCAACACTACATGAAATTCAGACACTTGAAAGGGAAATGGATAGGACTGAGCTGGTTGTTAATGGTTCCAGCAGTGGGAATGGGGAGGATTCAGATGAGGAGACTCCAGGATGTAGCTGGGTCACAGTAAGAGGGCGAAGTAAGCGGAAGAGACAGGCCAGTTCTGAGCTGGTACACCCCAATAGATTTGCAAGATTAAGTGAAGATGTTGGGGATATCAGTTCAGGGGTGGCAGTGTCAGAGAGGGCTGTGTTGCCTAGTATAGTGAACAGTCCTTTAGCTGTGGAAGAGGAGCATACTATGGTGGGCAGTCCTTCAGTCATGGAAGAGGGGCATACAAGTCAGGGCCAGAGGCAGATGTTGGTGGTAGGAGACTCTATTATTAGGAAGGTTGATAGGGTAATTTGTCATCCAGACCCTTTACATAGAACAGTTTGCTGTCTTCCAGGGGCTCGTGTTAGGCATATTGTGGAGCGTATTGATAGATTGTTAGAGGGATGTGGGTCTGATCCTGCAGTCATGGTGCATATTGGTACTAATGAAGGAATCGGTGGGAGATGGAGAGTCCTAAAAAATGACTTCAGGGAGTTAGGTAGCAAGCTTAAAGCAAGGACCTCCAAAGTAATATTTTCTGAGATATTACCAGTGCCGTGTGCTAATTCAGTAAGGCAGAAGGAGTTAAGGTCTGTTAATTCATGGCTAAAGACATGGTGTAAAAATGAGGGGTTTGACTTTTTAGAACACTGGGCTGATTTTTCACTAGGGTACAATTTGTACAGTAAGGATGGATTGCACCTGAATGACATGGGTGCAGGTGTGTTGGGGGAAAGGATGGTAGCACGTTTAGAGAACCTTTTAAACTAGGCAAAGGGGGGGAGGGTCAGTTAGAACAAAATAGAACAGAGAGATCAGTCTGTGAATATGACAATCCCTTAATATCTCAAGGAAGGGATGACTTAAGAAATGTCACATTAGAAAATATAAAGGAAAGCACACCAAGTAGCAGCAGAAAGCACATGAAAATTAAATGTATGACAACAAATGCAAGAAGCATGACAGGTAAAATGGGGGAGCTGACGCTCTTAGTTGCAGAAGAGGACTATGATGTTATCAGTATAACTGAAACTTGGTGGGATGATTCACATGACTGGGCAGTTAACTTAGAGGGGTATACATTATTTAGGAGGGACAGGAATAATAAAAGGGGTGGAGGAATCTGCATGTATATTAAACCTAACCTTAAACCTACAATAAGGGAAGATATTTATGATACAAGTGACAATGTAGAGACCCTGTGGGTTGAAATAAAGAGTGGGGGGAAAAATCCTAAAAAAATATTACTAGGAACATGCTACAAGCCTCCCAACATTAGTGACCCGGAGGAAACTCAACTACTTATCCAAATAGGTAAGGCTGCTAATAACAGTGCTGTAATTATGGGAGATTTTAACTACCCTGATATAAACTGGGCCAATGAAACTAGTAATTCAGCTAAGGGGGATAGATTTTTAAATGTTCTCAGGGATAACTTCTTGTCACAATTAATAGAGGAGCCAACTAGGAGTAAAGCTATATTGGATTTAGTGCTATCAAACAATACAGATATAATATCAAACATAGAAGTTAAAGAACATTTGGGTAACAGTGATCATAACATGGTCACATTTGAAATCTATTTTCAAATGCAGTGTTTTAAAGGCTTAACTAAGACTTTTAATTTCAAGAAAGCAAAATTCAACGATTTAAGGAAATCATTAAATAATATAAATTGGGACAATGTATTTTCTAATAAAAATACAGAGAATAAATGGATAATATTTAAAAATGTGTTAAATAAATATACATATCAACACATACCATATGGTTATAAAAGTAAAAATAAAAAAACAAAGCCATTATGGCTAAATAAAAATGTGTTAAGAGAAATTAGGAAAAAACGTAGGGCATTTAAATTATTAAAAGAAAATAGTACAGACTCAGCATACAATATTTATAAGGAATGTAACAAAGCATGCAAAAAAGCAATCAAATTAGCCAAAATTGAAAATGAAAAATTAATTGCTAAGGATTCTAAGTCTAACCCTAAAAGGTTCTTTAAGTACATAAATAGCAAAAAATCTAAGAAGGATAATATAGGTACATTAAAATGTGTGGAGGGTAGCATGATAAATAATGACAGGGAGAAGGCTGAGGTACTAAACCAGTTTTTTTCTTCAGTATACACAAGAGAAGAACCATTGAATGATACTTTTGAACATAATAGAACATGCCAGTCCATACCACTAACTGGGTTTTGTTTAGAGGATATCAGGAAAAAACTGGAAAATATTAAGGTAAATAAAACTCCAGGCCCAGATGGAATACACCCAAGGGTGTTGAGGGAACTTAGCACTGTTATAGACAAACCTTTACTCTTAATTTTTCAAGACTCATTATCCTCAGGCATGGTACCCCAGGATTGGCGTAAAGCTGATGTGGTGCCACTCTTCAAAAAGGGAAGCAGGGATGATCCAGGAAGCTATAGACCAGTTAGTCTGACATCAATAGTGGGGAAGATATTTGAAGGGATTATAAGGGATTATATTGATGAGCATATTCGTGTAAACAAGATTATGAGTTCTAATCAGCATGGCTTTAGGAGAAATAGATCATGTCAAACTAATCTGATTAGATTCTACGAGGAAGTAAGTCAAAATATAGATAAAGGGGAATCAGTGGATGTGATATACTTAGATTTTGCAAAGGCATTTGATACAGTGCCACATGAGAGATTAATGCACAAAATTAAGGGACTGGGAATAGCTGAAAATGTTAGCTCATGGATAAATAACTGGATAAAAGATAGGGAGCAACGAGTAGTAGTAAATGGATCATACTCAGATTGGACAAAGGTAATCAGTGGCGTCCCCCAGGGATCAGTACTGGGCCCTGTTCTTTTTAATATTTTTATAAATGACTTGGAGCAAGGATTAAATAGCGACATCTCTATTTTTGCAGATGATACTAAGTTAAGTAAGGTCATAAGGTCAGAGCAGGACGAACTGTCTTTACAAAGGGATTTGCTAAAATTAGAACTATGGGCAAGTGAATGGAAAATGAGATTTAATACGGAAAAATGCAAGGTTCTACATTTTGGAAGTAAAAATAAGCAGGCTACGTATTTTTTAAATGGGACAAGACTTAGCCAAACACAGGAGGAAAGGGATTTGGGAGTAGTAATAGATAACAAGCTAAAGATGGGTGCACAATGCAGGGCAGCAGCTTCAAAGGCTAATAAGATACTAGCATGTATTAAAAGAGGTATTGATTCAAGGGAGGAAAGCATAATTCTGTCATTATATAAAGCCCTGGTAAGACCTCACCTTGAGTTTGGAGTGCAGTTCTGGGGACCAATTGCTAAAAAAGATATTGCAGAACTAGAAAAAGTTCAGAGAAGGGCCACAAAGCTAATAAGGGGATTGGAGAAATTAACCTATGAGGAGAGGCTAGCCAAACTGGGTCTGTTTTCTTTAGAAAAAAGGCGCTTGAGAGGTGACATGATTACTTTATATAAATATATTCAAGGCCCATATACAGAGATGGCAGAAGCTCTGTTTATTCCAAGAAAATTGTTTCTGACAAGAGGTCATAATTTAAGGTTGGAGGAAAGGAGATTTAATCTCCTGCAACGGAAACGTTTTTTCACTGTGAGAGCAATAAAATTGTGGAACTCATTACCAAAGGAGGTAGTGAATGCCAATACCATAGATACATTTAAAAATAGTCTGGATAAGTTTCTGTATACTAACAAAATTCATGGATATGATTGCTAGTATTAAATGGGTCACATTTTAATGGGGTTATTTAAGCTTAACTGGAGCTTTTTGTAAGTATTTTAGATTTGTATAGGTTGAACTCGATGGACTTCAGTCTTTTTTTCAACCTTATCTACTATGTTACTATGTTACTATGTTACTTAGTCATATCTTTGACAACATTTTAGTGAGGATGTATTGCCGTGCTCCTAATTTCCCTCCTCCACCTTTCCCGTAACATTAATACTGTTTTTGGGGATAGTAATCTTTACTCTAATTGGAGTCTCTATTATTATTTTTATATATATATTTTTTTGATTGCAATTTTTGTAAATTTGCAAATGTCTGTCAAATTTTAGGGATATGCAGATATATTTTTTTCCACTTATTTTCACCAAAGGCTACTGTTTCCTTTAGTTGCCAGTACTGTTGCCAATAGATCAATTGTATTAAGCACACCTGTCAGACAATCTCACCTGACCAATAGGTGTGACTCTGGACTGTTTAAAAGGAGGCTGTAACTGGAGCTTATTCATCTTGAGAAAGCCCTGTAAGAGGGAGAAACGCGTTGATGAAAGTTACAGCTACCTTACACTTCATTTATTGTCTATCAAGACTTTAATATTCTGTTTGAAGTGACAAGTTTTTTAGCTACCCTCCGAAAGAAAGAGGACTGCATTCTGAAGGGCTACGTGCCTAAGCCAAGCCTGTTACAAGCTGCACATCAGAATCCTTCCAGCTACCTACGGAAAGCAAGGGGACTGTACTGTGAAGGGCTGTGTGCCTCAGCTAAGCTGGTTTTAAGTTACACATTGAGATCCTTTTGCTACAAGGTCTCCAGGAGAAATTTGGATACACTACGAGCCTGCGTGCAATCCTGCACTAACGAGCGGGGTCCAACTTCTACAATATAGCGGCCGCTATAGTTCATCTGCCAAGTTATTCTGACGAATAGAATTTCTCTACAGAGATGACGCCCTCTGATCAGTGACGTCACAGAATACACATACGCCTCACGGAGGTGATTGTAATACACGGACGGTATCCTTGAAGGTAACAACGGGTTTATCCCCACCCGGTTTTTGATCCTCTCTTTGTTTCATCTGTGGACTTTGAGTTACTATGTCGACTTCCTCTACCCATTATTGTAATAAGGTTCATATTGGCAACAGTAGTCATTTGTTTTAGTCTTGTTTTATGCTTCAACATATCGGAGACGTCCGATTTTAATATCTTTTTATTGTTATCTTTGCTGGATTTATAACTATATGTTTATTTAATTAAATTTTATTTACAACACAAGTTATTTTACTTATTTATTTTGCACAGCAACCTAATTTTTATTTTAGCACCTTTAGCTTTTACTAGCGCTTCTCCTGTTTTTTCTTTCTTTGGCCTAAGATTCAAGCAATAACCCGGAAAAGGAACACAAACAGGGAGAATATATATGATAGACTGAAAGACCAAGGAACTGCCAAAGCATCCATCAGCTCGGCCTGGAGTCCCTAGATGGAAATATCCCTCTTCTTGAAGAAAAGTCTACCTGTTCAGAAAATCTGCCTCCCAGTTATCCACCCCTGAGTTGTGGACCGCCTACAGATGTCAAGACCGGGCCTCTGCCCACTGGATTATCTTGGCCACTATGATCATCGCTAAGGAACTCCTTGCTCTTTCCTGATGATTGATGTAAACTACCGTCGTTATTGTCTGCCTGGAATCTGATGACTTGGGCCGAAGGCGACTGAGTCCAGGCTCTAAGCGCATTGAAGATTGTCCTCAGCGCTAGAAAGTTGATGGAAAGAAGGATACTAGAACATAAAAACAATATTAAGAATGCAGAAAAAGATTTACAAAAAGGAAAAAAGATTACAAGTGTAGCAAAACATTTTTTACTTAAACATCGAGGACAAAGCAGCCATTTAAAATTCTCTGTTCTGCAGAAAGTCTCCCTTGGCATTAGAGGGGGCAATCTAGAAAATTCTCTACTAAAAGCAGAATGCCGTTGGATACATCTACTCAATACTGTACATCCACACGGATTAAATGAATTTAACAATTACAATGTTTATTTATAAAAAGTTCTTTTTCCAAAAAGCTTTTCCCTTAATCCACTATTTTAATAATAAGTTAACAAAAACACAACTTATGTATACACCAGCTCTTCACTAAGTCTTATGAGCGCTTAATATATGTTATCACACTCTGGTATTTATAAATTGTATATTCATTTAATATCACTTTTTAGCTAATAAGTCACTTCACCTAACATTTTTCTACACAATTCTAAATTAATTTTTTCCACTTTACACAGTGTAGCAAGACTTTTTACTTCTACATACTATTGGAACATACGATTCAATATACTTTGTGTGGAATTCAAATGTTCACTCACACCCCCCTTTTCTTTTACTTTTTGTGAGCACCACATCCCCTTATTATTCATGTTTGTCCTTTGTTCACACTCTTCCACTACACTATATTACATTTACACTATCTAGTTCTTTTAATTCTATGGTGGATTTATTTATTCTGTATACTCAAGGAATTTTTCAATCAAAGTGCATCTATTGTATATGGTACTTAAAATACGGCACTGTACAGAAAACTTTTTCAAATTGTGAATTCTTAGTCTGACCAATAGAACAGTGATATATTGTTTAAAATCTTGGACAACTAATGGTAGATATTTAATATCTCACTCTGTTCGAACTATTATTGGTTGTCTATCCCAGTATCGATACAAATAAGTTTCATAAATTTATCTATGGTATAATGTAAAATCAAGTAGATATAGATGATTTAGATACCATATCTATGAAATGACCAGCAGCATTCTACTAATATAATTTATCACCAACAGAGACATACTTCACAAGTATCACACTTCGATGCAAACAATAAAGCGCACCTAATACTTTATATTTCGCTCTCGATGCGCGACTATATGTATCTGATAGATACACTAACTCTTGCCCTTTTAAATAAGTTTCTGACAAATTCAGCTCGCAAATGAGAATCTATCAGCTCTCTAAGCAAATGCGCTTTTCGAACTTCCATTTGTCACACTGCAAATACTGACCAATGAGAAGCCACATAGCGTCATCCTGGTGAACCAATCAAAACACGTAGGCGGGCTTTTGACTCCAACATAACCCGCTCTGTCCGGCCGGCGCGTACCCCACTGAGGAAGCGTAATGTGAAACGCGCGTCAGGGGCACGAACACGGGGTTATTGAACCTCTATTTTTTAATTTGCTGACTCAGCCATAGCACTCTTGATATATGCATAATATCTATAGACAGTTAAAAGTAATCAGGTCTCCGCTATAGATGAGACCTTTTGGTAGTTTAGTCCTTATTTACTACTAAACTTTGTTTGTTGTCTGTAATGGGATATTTCTAAGCATTTCTGTGGTATTTTTCCTGCCGATAGTAGGGGTCAGATTTCAAAACTCATAAGCTTACGTTATCAAAGCGGGTTAACTGCACAGTATTCAAACTAGCTGATAAAGCACTACTATGCGATGTGCTAAAAATTGCGGCAACGCTTGTTAGTTTGTAGCAAATAATATCGGTTTATGCTAATTTACTCTAATATATTCACCCCGAACAGCAGGTTACACACAGCAACTGCCATACTGGTGATTCAATAAGAGACACTCACCATATTTTGTCTTTGAAATCAAGGCTTATACCTTATATCTATGGGGCCGATATACTGACCACTTTACTATTACTAGCAACAGTATTGGAAATAATAATTATAGTGCAACTCTCACTTAGTTTGGGAATAAAACACGTAGATATTTAAGGACGTGCAGGGATAGCTAATTAATGTACTAATACCCAGCACATCAAATTATATAGTGTTTTTGCCTATCTTACTTGGTGCAGACTTGCCTTTAAGGAGGACTAACTAATTCAGCAGTTATTTTTTCTTGCTGTCTATAGCCTATCATATACTAACAGGGATCAATATTATAACACTATAAACAGTTCAGATCCCCTGTTAGTTATTATAATTTGAACTTATGAGTGCTATTAGATATACCAATCATATTACCTGAGTTCCAGCTAGTTTTAATTGTATGTGTGTGTGTGCATGTGTTTGAGTCCAGTCGGACTTTTAAATATTTTTCACCAATAAAGTTATTTAGTACAAATGAGCATGTTTGGATGATTTTGATCCTTATATTTACTTATTCTTTATTTGTCTGACCTTTACCTACAGTGGGTGGAGTTATTACACAATCCAGTAACCTGCAGTCTTTCTTTCTTTGTGTTGCAAATCTCTTTGCACACATATTTGTACATTTCTATGTATATTATTGCATAAGGTTCTGGGATTCTGGGACTATAAGTATTATAAAAAGTGATTTAGTCCTTGAATTTAAGAATTATAACCCACTTCCTTTCCCTCTCCATCCTCAGTTAAAAGAAGAGACTCTGTCTGAGTCCATACTCCCTGAGCCCTTAAGAAGCTTCCCAGACTGCTTCCCCTCATAAAAAAATTAATATCTGTTGACATAACCACACATAAAGGACAAAAGCATGTCCCCTGGTATAGATGATCCAGAGACAACCACCATTGAAGAGAGTAATTCGTCTCCTGATCCTAATTATTCAAGGAGACAAACCTGTATAATATGCAGTCCACTGCCTGAGCCTGCTTAGCTATCTGAGATGAAAACGAGCAAACAGTATGATGACCATAGCCAACACCATCAATACGATTATCTCCATGGACTGGACAATTGACAGCCGAGGAGTGGACCGAAGGACTCAACATGTGTTCAGAATCCTTGACCTTCTGACCTCCGTCAGAAACAAAGTAATGGATATAGAGTCTATTAGATTTCCCAGGAAGGGTACCCCTGTCTGAGGAATAAACAAACTCTCTTCTAGATGTCACAACACAGTTAATGCAGCACCTGTAGACACATCACTTGGGTTAAGTAATACAAACTCGCATAAACCCCCAGCTTAAGGTGCCTTGAAGCTCCTCTCCAACCCCAAATGAGATCCGTGAGATAGAAAGAAAAACCTCTGGTGTACACGCTACTGACAACCGCTGATTCTGGGGACCCACCTTCAGTATCCTGCTCTAGATCCTCTCTCGAAAATGTCTGTGTGTTCACACTGTCATGGAGGTCGAGTCACCGTGTGGATCCCTACAGCGTGTCGGCGTGTGTGCGACTGATCCAGGGAAGCGTGACGTCACAATGTGGGGCAGGTGAGCCAGAAGGAAACGGAGAGAGTCCACAGCTTCAAGGAAGGAAAGTTCACTGTAATGTTGCACCTTGTGGGGGAAATGCAGGCTGCCAAGTAATTATCCGTGCCTTAAACATATCCACAAGTCATCAATGTAAAGGCAAAAAATGAGGCACCGGATGGTTTTCAAAAATGCAAATGTCCTTTATTCAAAGTATATAAAAAAGTCACAACCAGAGTTGCATAGGAAAAGTGTAAACCTCAGGGCTAGGTGGAGTAGTGGTCAGCATTAGGGTACGTGGGTGACCACTACTCCACCTAGCCCTGAGGTTTACGCTTTTCCTATGCAACTCTGGTTGTGACTTTTTTATATACTTTGAATAAAGGACATTTGCATTTTTGAAAACCATCCGGTGCCTCATTTTTTGCCTTTACATTGATCTCTTCTAGATGTATCCACCCGTACATTCCCCGGAAGGATAGTACAATGTTGGTATGGGACCTTGCTAGATGATAAGATGACGCCTGGATTAGAATATAGGCAAATACAGTAGCATGCCAATCATGGGTTATATGATGATAATTGTAACCCACCAGTGAAGAAGACCCGCTCTGTGGAACACCTAACCACAGCTGGATTCGAACTCTCAACCTTCAGCTCTAAAAGCAGCAAAGTCTACCACTATTCTATTGTAGGACAGAGGTGCCCCCGCAATGCCCCACAGTTTTTAGAACCACCAGTAGTGACCCCAGAACCCTTATGAAAATTCTGGGAGCTGTGGTCAAACTGAAAGGAAGGGTCCCAAACTAAAAAGTTTGTCCAGAAAGACAAACCGTAGGAATTCGTGATGATCTCTGTGGATAGGAACATGAAAATATTTATCCTTTAGATCCACTGTCATCATAAAATGACCCTCCTGGACTAATGGAACGAATAGTTTCCATCTTGCATGACGGAACTCTGAAAAACAAGTTTAGACTCTAGAAGCCTAAGATAGAGCTGAATATTCCCTCCTTTTTGGGAACTTCAACCAGATGAACAAAAAAAAAATCCCCATTAAGCAGGATCCAACAAGGCCCTCTTGTGGAATTGTTAAAAAATCAAACTTAGAGCATACCTATGAGTAGCAAGGCTCTAACCCTAAAGCTCAGAGAGCTGGGACAGAGAACCTCTATCCTGACCTAATCCAAGGGATTTTCTAACTTAATAGTATCAGACAACGCATCACATCAAAATACTGCCACACTAACCACAGTGTTAAGGGTATTGAGTACACCGTTGGTCTATATAACCTTTGAAAACCCAACTCTTCCCTAAGGAAAAAAGTGGTTCACTTATCTATGTTGGAAACTACTCCTTTCCCCGTAGGTAAAGTCTGCCCAGTCCCCTTAACTAAGGTGGTTATGGGAAAACCCTCCTTAAATAAAAGGAATATGGTCCTTCGCCCTGGACGTACTAGGACAGATTACATCAGGCTAGTGCTCGAACAAATACTCGAACACTATAGGTTTGTGGCATAAAAATGAGTATTATCAACATACTCCCAAATGGCAAACACCTAAAAGGAAGAAGATGCATAGAAAAAAAGGAAGTGCAATATTTTAATGAAAAATTGACACAAAAAAAGTTAGTGTTACTTTTAAACGTAACATAAATTTATGTGTGTACAAATTCCACTTTAAACACAAAGCTGAAATACTTAAACAGCTGGAATGTATCAAATACTCAAGGTTGTTTCCTTCTACAAAAATCATTAGAAAAAGCAAAAGATTTATGCAATCTGAAGAGAGACAGAGTAGTACTGTGACTTGAAATGGCATGTAAAGCAAAAAGTAAAGGAACACCCTCACCATGTTTTTGCATCAAAAATGAAAATCTGCTGTTATATGTGGCGTATAACACAGAACCAGACTTCAACTTAACCTATAGGAATCAGTTTGTAATTGAATGGGACACTGACAGACAACATGCATCCGGAATAGTTATAATCCCCCTTACATACTACATGTCTTTGAAGCTTCTCTGCTAGACGCCTAACGCAGCAGAGAACAATATCCAGCTCACTGAAAAACATTCACACATAAAGAGCACAAAGCCTCTCAACTATACGCTATAATACAGCAGAGAAGGCTTCTGGCGTCCATCCTAGAATTTTGTACAAAAAGACGTGCAAACAAAGGCGCAAACCATAGTTCCGCCCATCGTGGGCCATCAAGTAAAATCTCCCGTTCTGCTAATTTGAACAAAATGAAGCTGCCGGAAGAACCACTCTCATAGACATGTATGAAAAATAAACAAAAATCCCTTAATCAGCTCGCAATGTAATACCAGCTGTAGGGAACGGTGAACAAGTCATATAAACCCTTAAGGAATTCTCCCTGTCGGATGCCTCTTTAAGCCGTAGGGAGTGGTGATATGTAAAACACATTTCATGCATAATCAAATAAATCTCCACTGTCGGCCGTCTTATTTGTTAATATAACATTTTGTATGCGCAATAAAATAAGCCACCTGTCAGCTGTTAGACTTGTTTCATCTTTTAACACTTTTCAGTGAGAAAAGTTAACAACGCCCTTGTAAAATATTGTGTATGTCACTGAGTAAAAAACCTCTGAGTGCTGACTACAACCTGGCTGTCATCATAGATAGCCCAACGCCGCAGCTGCAGCATAGACCAAAGGCTCAAAAGCAGAGCGCACATACTAGCGCCATTCGACAAGCCCTGCCCTCGTGGGCGTTACATAAACCAACTCCCGGTCGCCATTGTTTAAGTATAGGCAATGGGAGTAAAGAAAAAAAGTGTATATTGCCGTTACTTGTAAAACATCTACTTTACCCAGAGAAGTTGTATGATAACTGTTCTCTATGCAATCTCCCGGTCACCCTGCTTTAGATATAGGCACCGGGAGACAAGTATAAAACACACAATATAGGCTCTAACATACTGCGTCCAATGCACAACATACAGCGTTACTGTGAGCATGATACATTAGCTCGATATCAAAGCTCCCGGTCTGTCTCAATACTACATATGAGACCACCGGGAGATGAAACACATGTAAACCTCAGTGTCCTTAGCACTTACCTCATTCTGACCAACAGCAAAGGCATCCCACCGAGCTTGCGAGGTCCTAATTTTCTCCTCACATTGGCCTGTGGAAATAAAAAGTACTGAGTTTTACTCTTCCCTCAGACATTACAAGCAGGGCAGCATCAGTATGGGAGGCGCAGTGAGAATTATGTCCTACAAGTTCTCATTGCTTTAAAGCCACCAAATGTTCTACTGTAGAGACTGATCTGGACTAGGCTATACCCTAGAACAAAGTAGCACTCTTTGGCACTACTTTAAAAATAATAAACTCTTGATTGAAGAATCCATACTAACACCTCACTTTGCCATCTCCTATCTAACTAACACAGGCAAAGAGAATGACAGGAGAGGGAGGGAAGGGAGGAGCTATTTATACAGCTCTGCTGTGGTGCTCTTTGCCGCCTCCTGCTGACTAGGAGGTGAATATTCCACAAGTAAGGATGAAATCCGTGGACTCATCGTATCTTAAAAAAGAAACAGGTGTATACGGTTTCATTCGGGCCATGATAAATTGGCCCCTAGGGTGCCGATTTATCAATGTCTTGCATTTAACATTGCACAAGCAGTTCTGGTGAACTGCTTCTGCAATGCCGCCCACTGCAGATTTGTGGTCAACTGGCTGCTAGCAAGGGGTGTCAATCAACCCGATTGTACACAATCGGCGGATTACTCTCCGCCACCTCAGAGCATGCATATGCGTCTCTGCTTCTTAACTCCTGTTTCCGGTGAGCCTGAAGGCTTGTGAGGACACAGGTGCATTAGGCACCATTCAGGCCATGCTAAATCGGCCCCTAGGTATTAAAAGGAATTTATATAGTGACAGAATTATGCTCTCCTACCTTGCTTCAATGCCTCTTTTAATACATGCTGGTATCTTATTAGCCTTAGGAGCCACTGTCCTGCATTGTGCACCCATCATCAGCTTGTTATCTATAAGTACTCCCAAATCCCTTGCCTCCTCTGTTTTGCCAAGTCTTGTCCCATTAAAATAATAGGTTGTCTGCTTATTTTTACTTCCAAAATGTAGAACCTTGCATTTTCCAGTATTAAATATCATTTTCTTTCTACCTGTCCATTCTTCTATTTTTTTAAATACCATTGTAAAACAATTTCATCCTGCACTGACCTAATGCCCTTACAGAACTTTGTATCATCTACAAAAATAGAGATGATGCTATTTATTTCTTGCTCCAAGTCATTAATAAAAAATATTAAAAAGAACAGGGCCCACTACTAATCCCTGGAGGACTCCGCTGATTACCTTTTTCCAATCTGAGTATGATCCATTTACTACTACTCATTGTTCCTGTCTTTTATCCAGTTATTTATCCATGAGCTAACATTTTCAGAGCAGCGTGACAGAGCCCCCATCTTAAAGGGTACCTCCAGGACCCTATTTAGGCTTGGTGGGATGAGCAGCATGAAACCTGGAGATCAGAGAAGGAGCATGCACATGACGGGCATGTTACAAACTGCTATTTGTAACTGGCCCTTTAAATGGAAAATTGCCCTGCTTCCCTGGATTTTGGAGAAGCCTATTTGCCAGCCTCCTTCCTCATGACTATGGCCCCTTGAAGATTGTGCCCCTGAGAACATATTAACTTTTATTGGGTGTGTATGGCCCTTTAATGACCGTCTGGGGACATATTGTGACTTTGGTGAACAATGCCCCTTTAAGACTATGCCCCCAGACCTGTAAAATAACTTGTCCTTGGCTTTCTCCCACTTGGTTCAGTAAATAGGGCTTACTGAACCAAGTACCACACAGGCAGAGTGTTCCACAGAAAGGGAGCACTATTACAAAAGCATTAGTTTTCATTGTGTGCCATTAAGAGTTAATTTTGTTCAATTCTAAATACAAGTTTGCTGGGATCAGCTCTAATTAAGTTTAGTGATAAACCTTCCCTTTGTCTAATCAGCCTGCTAGTGATAAGGTGGACTGCATTGTTTTATTGTGTGTAAATTGTTATCTGCTGAAGAAATGTAATTCTACTATGGCTTGTAAAAGGGCGTTGCCTCTCTATCTAGATGTATCAAATGTGTGATTGGGGATTTTATGCCTCCCCCTGAGAGTGTCCTTTTTGCATGTAACCTCAATAAAAAGCAGGCTGTGTGTTCCAGCACATCAGACCTATTCTGACCCTCTAACTTGCAGCCTTGACTCATGTTTGTAGGGGTCAACCATAATCACTACAGGGATTGCTATGCTCTATATACTCCCTTAGCTACTGAGCTCCTGTAAGAGCTCTTGTTCCTGATCCTGCTTCGCTCTAAAGAAGGAAGAGGTTCACCTACTGGAGCCTGGTCGTAGGTCCCGGGGGGCAGAGCAGATGGCGAGATACCAGCCCAGCAGCGGTGGTTCATAGAGTCTGCGTTACTTATGGTGGCTATGCAGCAGTTATAGTGTCTACGGTGCTGCTGCTCCTTTGGTGAGCGCTAGGAGCATCCTTTTCTACGGTCCAACTTCCAGCCAGCCTGGAGGCAACCGTAACATTTGGCGGCAGCGGTGGGATGGCGTCCTAGCGCAAGGAGCAGCACCCCAACAGCACTGGTATGGTAGGAGAGTTATTGAGGGCAACGCTAGCCACTGCGCAGCGTCCCTACCTACAGCAGCATGGAGCTGACAAGATACTGGTCAGAACCCTGTGAAGAGCACCTCAACCGGATTCGTCGCTATGAGGGTGCGGATTTCGTTCCAGAGGTAAAGAGGTGGCTAGTCCGATATGGTCCAGACCCTGCGCAGGAGGTAGTCAGTCGCATCATCCGGGAATTGGATACGGAGAACAAAGCGGCACGAGCCTTTGAGCGCCAACTGTGGAGTTTGAGGGTATGGACACCTGGTCTCCAGCGAGAAAGTGAGTTACAGGGAGAGGATAGCAGCGACCTCCCTCCCCAGCAGCAGTATACCGTGCAGAGGGAAGAGACAACCGGTCTCCTTCCCCAACCAGAGATACCAGAGGCAGCAGACCTCATAGACTGGTCCTGGGAGGACCCCCAGCAGGAAGGTGGAGATGGGACCACAGTCTCTCTACCGGCCCTACAGGGATGCTGGGCAGGCGGCCCAGATCCCCAGCGACAGACCCAACTACAGGGAGGGGAGAGCATCGACCTCCCTCCCCAGCCGGAGTGTGCCTTCCAGGGAGAGGAGACAACTGGTCTCTCTCCCCAACCGCAGCATGTTCCACAGGAAGCGGAGAGCATCGACCTCCCTTCCCAACGGCCGCCGGAGTATCAGGAGGAGGAGGAAAGCCAATCTCTCCCTCACCAGCTAACTCCTAACTTGGGCCCAGGGTTAACAGTGGAGATGTTTACCCCCACTGACCCCCACGTTCCCTTTGCCACCGGGCAGGACTATGCCCCAATTCCCCCAGCAGAAGAGCTGGCATCAGGACAGAGCGCTGCTGGCCTCTGCCCTACAGACCCCCTTGTTACAGGACTGGCCTGCAAACCCCTCACCCCAGCAGAAGCGCTGGCACCAGGGCAGAGTGCCGCTGGCCTCTGCCCCCCAAGTACCACCAGCTATTTGCCCAGCTGCGCCAGGAAGGCCAAGGATGCTACACTTTCATCCTACAACCTGGAACCTACAGGCCAGTACTACTTATTGTGGGGGGGCTACTTTGCTGCCAATGTTTATTTGTGGGTGGGTTGCGAGACTAACTTAGGCACTGACCGACAGAAGGTCAGGTGCCTGGTTAGTCTCCCTCCAAAAGGGGAGATATGTTACAAACTGCTATTTGTAACTGGCCCTTTAAATGGAAAATTGCCCTGCTTCCCTGGATTTTGGAGAAGCCTATTTGCCAGCCTCCTTCCTCATGACTATGGCCCCTGGAAGATTGTGCCCCTGAGAACATATTAACTTTTATTGGGTGTGTATGGCCCTTTAAGAACCGTCTGGGGACATATTGTGACTTTGGTGAACAATGCCCCTTTAAGACTATGCCCCCAGATCTGTAAAATAACTTGTCCCTGGCTTTCTCCCACTTGGTTTAGTAAATAGGGCTTACTGAACCAAGTACCACACAGGCAGAGTGTTCCACAGAAAGGGAGCACTATTACAAAAGCATTAGTTTTCATTGTGTGCCATTAAGAGTTAATTTTGTTCAATTCTAAATACAAGTTTGCTGGGATCAGCTCTAATTAAGTTTAGTGATAAACCTTCCCTTTGTCTAATCAGCCTGCTAGTGATAAGGTGGACTGCATTGTTTTATTGTGTGTAAATTGTTATCTGCTGAAGAAATGTAATTCTACTATGGCCTGTAAAAGGGCGCTGCCTCTCTATCTAGATGTATCAAATGTGTGATTGGGGATTTTATGCCTCCCCCTGAGAGTGTCCTTTTTGCATGTAACTTCAATAAAAAGCAGGCTGTGTGTTCCAGCACATCAGACCTATTCTGACCCTCTAACTTGCAGCCTTGACTCATGTTTGTAGGGGTCAGCCATAATCACTACAGGGATTGCTATGCTCTATATACTCCCTTAGCTACTGAGCTCATGTAAGAGCTCTTGTTCCTGATCCTGCTTTGCTCTAAAGAAGGAAGAGGTTCACCTATTGGAGCCTGGTCGTAGGTCCAGGGCGCAGAGCAGATGGCGAGATACCAGCCCAGCAGCGGTGGTTCCTAGAGTCTGCGTTACTTATGGTGGCTACGCAGCAGTTATAGTGTCTACGGTGCTGCTGCTCCTTTGGTGAGCGCTAGGAGCATCCTTTTCTACAGTCCAACTTCCAGCAAGCCTGGAGGCAACCGTAACAGGGCAGGAATCCAGGAATGATCTGCCACAGACTAACCCTTCCAGTGCACAAGGTATTGCCTGCATCTGTACCTGGAATCTAGGATCTTGGCAATCTCACACTCCGGCTCACCATGAACCAAGAGCAGAGGAGGATGAGGTCTGAGTTGGTTAAATCTGTTTGTGATGTAGGGCTTGAGCAGAGAGATGTGGAAGACTGGATGAATTTGCAGGGCTCTGAGTAAGGCCACTTTGTAGGCAACAGGAGAAATTATTTAAGGACCTTGTGGGGACCGATGTAGCGAGGACCGAATTTGCAACAGGGTTGACGTAAGTGAACGTGTCGAGTAGAGACCCAGACTCGCTCACCAACTGCAAAGGCACGAATAGTAGCTCGATGATGGTCGGCATGCCTCTTGTATCTGGAGACAGCTGAACGTAACTGAGAGCGTATATGCTGCCAATGAGTCTTAAGGTCAATGAAACGACAGTCAGCAGCAGGAACCCCAGTAGACTGTGCTGAAAGAGAGAAGAGACGGGGTTGATAACCTGCTGTGGCTTGAAATGGAGAGCATCTTAAAGATGAGTGCCAATGACTGTTCCTTACCAGTTCAGCCAGGGGCAAGAGTTGAGACCAATTGGTATGCTGAGGATTGACATAGGCCTCTATGTATGAAGCCGTCTACTTAGCTGCATTCGCCAGCCCAATACGCTCACCTAAGCTCGCCTACCATCGCCGCAGACCTGAATACGTTCGCCAAAGCTATCAAAAAATCTGTCAAGAAGCCGCGCACCAAGTACGGAGCGATGAGCAGCGGACTGTTGTTAACTGACAGTCATTGATCTCGCTGCTCATCGGCTTCTTCACAGCTTTTTTGATAGCCTGTCACTAAGCACCCACACTAAACTACACTGTTTTACCCCCTAAACCGCTGCTCCTGGAGCCCCCCACAACTAAATAAAGTTATTACCCCCTAAACCGCCGCTCCTGGATCCCGCCGCAACTATAATAAATGTATTAACCCCTATCCTGCCCCCCACTACACCGCCGCAACCTATATTCAAGTTATGAACCCCTATCCTGCGGATCCCGTACCCCACTGCAATTAAATACATTTCTTAACCCCTAAACCGCCGCTCCCGGACCCCACTGCAACTAAGTTAAATGTTTAACCCCTAAACCGCCGCTCCCGGACCCCGCCGCCACCTATATTAAACTTATTAACCCCTAAACCTAAGTCTAACACTAACACTAACACCCCCCTAACTTTAATATTAATTTAATAAATCTAAATAAAACTTACTATTATTAACTAAATTATTCCTATTTAAAACTAATTACTTACCTGTAAAATAAACCCTAAGATAGCTACAATATAACTAATAATTATATTGTAGCTATTTTAGGATTTTTTTTTTTACAGGCAACTTTGTATTTATTTTAACTAGGTACAATAGTTATTAAATAGTTATTAACTATTTAATAGCTACCTAATTAAAATAATTAAAAAATTACCTGTAAAATAAATCCTAACCTAAGTTACAATTAAACCTAACACTACACTATCATTAAATAAATTAAATAAATTACCTACAATTACCTAAAATTAAATTAAATAAACTAAACTATAGTACAAAAAACAATAAACACTAAATTACAGAAAATAAAAAAGAATTACAAGAAGTTTAAACTAATTACACCTAATCTAAGCCTCCTAATAAAATAATAAAGCCCCCCAAAATAAAAAAATGCCCTACCCTATTCTAAATTACCAAGTAACCAGCTCTTTTACCAGCCCTTAAAAGGGCTTTTTGCGGGGCATTGCCCCAAAGTAATCAGCTCTTTTACCTGTAAAAAAAAATACAACCCCCGAATATTAAAACCCACCACCCACATACCCCTACTCTAACCCACCCAAACCCCCCTTAAAAAAACCTAACGCTAACCCCCTGAAGATCACCCTACCTGGAGCCGTCTTCACCCAACCGGGCCGAAATCTTCATCCAAGGTGCACAGAGGAGGTCCTCCATCCGATTGAAGTCTTCATCCAGGTGGCGTCTTCAATCTTCATCCATCCGGAGCGGAGCGGAGCCATCTTCAAAGGAGCCGACACGGAGCCATCCTCTTCAACCGACGACTGAACGACAAATGAAGGTTCCTTTAAGGGACGTCATCCAAGATGGCGTCCCTCGAATTCAGATTGGCTGATAGGATTCTATCAGCCAATCGGAATTAAGGTAGGAAAAATCTGATTGAACTTCAATCTGATTGAATCAGGTAGTTTGATAACTACCAAAAGTAGTCAGATTGTGCCGAACGTGCGTTCGGAACATCTGTAGTCTGTGTCGGACTGAGTCCGGTGGATCGTATGTTACGTCACTAAATTCTACTTTTGCCGGGCAGTAGGGGTTGATAACTATGGCGAATCAGCCTCGCCACAAATACGCTGCGGAATTCCAGCGTATTTGTGGTTGACAGCTTGATAACTAGAGGCCATAGGCTCTGAGATAGGCTTAGAGCTCTTGATTTGTTCTCTCTGTCAGACCATTGGTCTGAGGATGATAGCCAGAAGACAAGGAAACAGTGGTCCCAATCATTTTGCAAAAAGCTCACCAGAAGCTGGAAATGAATTGAGTATATTTACGGGTATACCATGAAGACGTACCACATGAAGAAGAAATAGATTTGACAACTCTTGGGCAGTAGGTAATTTGACTAAGAGCACAAAATGAGCAAGCCTGGAAAATCAATTCCCCACAACCCATATAACCGTATGATGGTCAGAAGGAGGGAGGTCCACATTAAAATCCATGATTATGTTTGTCCAAGGTTGTTTGGGTATGGTCAAGGGTTGAAGTAAGCCATATGATAAGGATCAGGGAGTTTTATTGACAGCACAAGTCTGACAAGCCTTGACATACTCTTGAGAGTCGGACTTCATCGTTGTCCACCAAACATGCCGAGAAAGTAGTCTATAGGTTCTTGTCAAACCAGGATGACCAGACAGTTTGCCATCATGAGCCCAGGATAGCACAGGAGTTTGTAGGTTCGGAGGTACAAAATGGATGTCAGGAGTTGTAGGGGCTTCGGCGGGTTTTCTTAACTGAGCACGTTGTAATCTCTTCAGTATAGAGGTATTAAATTGAGCAATGACACAGGAGGAAGGAATGATGTGTTCGATAGGGGCTTCAGAAGAGTCGTTAGAGTGGAGAAACTGAAGGGAAAGAGTGTCTGCCTTTTTATTCTTGGTCCCAGGAAGATAAGAGACTATAAAATTAAAGGTTTAAAAAGAATAAGGCCCACCAGACCTGCCAAGTATGTCAGGTTCTTATGATCAGTAAGAATCTGAATGGGGTTGGCATTGCCCTCCAACCAATGTTGCCACACAGTAAGGGCCATTTTAATGGCTAGGAGCTTACAATTCCCCACATTGTAGTTCCTCTCTGCAAGGGTAAAATGTTTAGAGAAAAAGGCTACAGGATGCTATTTGGAAGTTTGAAGGGTCCCTTTGAGTTAAGAGAGTACCAGCTCCTATTTCAGAGGCATCAACCTCTAAGGTGAACTGCAGGTCAGGGTCAGGATGGCATAGCATAGGAGCAGTACAAAATTCCTATTTCAGATGAGAAAAAGCGTCCACAGCTACTGGAGGCCAATTTTTGCAGTCTCTGTTTCGTTTAGTCAGCTCAGTGAGTGGAGCAACGATTCTGGTGAAGTTCTTTATAAACTTGCGATAATAGTTGGAAAACCCCAATAATCTCTGTAGTTTTTTCAATGTGGTGGGTTGAGGCCATTCCAGAACTGCAGTTAGATATGTTATCTCAAAACCTTCTTTTGAGATAACATATCCGAGGAACTGAATCTGGACTTGATCAAATTCACACTTTTCCAACTTGGCTACCAGATAATTGTTTCTGAGACAAAGAAGCATCTGTTTCACATGCTCATGATGCTCCTCCAGGGTGGTGGAGAATATGAGGATGTCATCCAAATAGACAATGACAGTACGATTAAAAAGGTCACGGATGAAGTCATTGACAAAAGCTTGAAAGACAGTAGGGGTATTACACAGCCCAAAAGGCATTACTAGCCATTACTAGGGAATAGGATAATGGTTCTTAATAGCGATGTTGTTTAGGTCTCTATAGTCGATGCAGGGTCTCAAACCACCATCCTTTTTACTGACAAAAAATAAACCAGTCCCAGCAGGAGGGGAGGAAGGGTGAATAAAGCCTTTAGCTAAGTTCTCTTGAATATATTCCTCCATGGCCTTGGTTTCAGCCTTGTACAGAGGATAAGTCCTTCCTTTAGGAAGTGGGGCTCCAGGAAACAGGTCAATTTTGCAGTCGTAAGGGTGGTGAGGTAGTAGCACATCAGCTGTTTTCTTTTCAAACACATCCATAAAATCTGCATATACTGAGGGAAGATTAGAAGGGGTCAGAAGGCTGGCTATAGGGGTGTGATGTAATGGAGTAACCTTAGCCAGGCAGAAGTCAAAACAGGATTTACCTCAGGAGGCCAACTGTCCTTCAGTCCAGTTGAATTGAGGATTGTGTTTGCGTAATCAAGGAAGACCAAGGATAACTGGTTGTGCAGGAGAATTACATAAGAGAGAAGAAAAGAAAAAGCGCACAGGGCAAGACTCAAGTGAAAAGATTTTATTACAAATAGCTGCACACGCAAGTATTTTTGCACTTACTAGAACAAAGGATTAAAAAACATTCAAAACTCACCTATCTTTTCTGATGCCTTCCGATTAAAATCCCCATGCATCTTTTACTACAATTTCAGAGTGAGATTTCAAAGTTCATCTGGCAAGGTAAGACTCCCAGAATCTCTCACAAAACCCTTCAATTCACCATCCACCTGGGGGGACTGGCCTCCCCCTCTGTTGTGAAATATTGTGAGGGCGCTACGCTCATGCAAATTTCCCAGTGGGGAGTACTCCGGTCGCGCGATAGGTGGAGAGAAATTGAGCAGGCTTCGTTGCTCTTCAATTTTTCCCTTAAAGATTTGATTTGGACTCCACCGCACTGTCACAGGTCTCTGGGTATCCACAACTCTGTCATTCTAGAATGCTTTTCGGTCTGGGATAAGATTCAACACCACCAGTTAATTGCTCCCCATCCCTCTCCGATCACTTTGGTAGTGGGTCTCTTTACGGCACTGGCGGAGAGACGCACCCTAACATCTGGGCCCGACTTGATGTTAGGCAGGTCTCAGACTTTTGGTCCATGACCCAACATGATGGGTTTCTTGAACTATTTCAAATGGAGTCCCATGCTGATATTCCCCCTATTCTTCATTTCGAAGCCCTTAGAGTAAAAAGTTTGAAGAGCTGGGTTTTTTTGCCCTCATCCTCCCGCCCTCTCACCCCATGGGAGTCCATCTGGTGCAGGGGCCACAGACTTGTAAAACCTCTGGAGGGTATTTTGACTCCTGTACCAGCTCCACATCTGCTTAGGTGAAATATCCTTCTGCACACATACATTCCAGTTGACACCTGGCAAAGATCCATCATACTGACCAAGAAATCATTACACTGCATAACAATGTTTGAAACTTATTATAAAGTCATCTCTCACTGGTATCTTGTGCCCAAGCGGCTAGCCAAAATGTTTCCTGACACTTCCCCCCTGTGTTGGAGGGGTTGTGGTCTCCCTGGGGATATGTTACATATTTGGTGGGAATGCCCAAAAATTCAGCCCCTTTGGGATAGAGTTTTTCATGCCTTAACTGACATGGGAATTAGGATACCTAACAGCCCAACATCTGCCCTTCTTCATTTAGGTCTACACACCTTGACTAAACATCACAGCTTAATGAGTATATACCTACTGACCTCCATCAAAACAACTATAGCTAGAGCGTGGAAAAAGGAATCACTCCCTAAATGGGGGGAGATTGGGGGCATGATGGCCTACCTTTACACTATGGAAAAGACCATATATTATGATCTGAATAAATCAGATTTGTTTGAAATGGCGTGGGCTGACTGGAAGGATAAACATGAGATCATCTGGCGCACATCTGCCACGACACAAGACCCCTCCCCTACTATTCGATAAGTTATTTGACTATGTCTGCCTGGTAGATCTTTCCCTAAGGGAGACAGTCGGAATCTGCAACCCCCCCCTCCCACTTCTCCTCTCTATGTTAAACTCCCACCCCTCCCCCTTATTACACTTAAATGGCTCAAGGTATTGTATTAAGCAAACACTTGTCTGATGATCTACTGGTATGATCATAATACTTGATATTGTATGAGTGGAGAACTGTTCAAATATCATTGTAATGTTTATAATTGTTATTGGACCACTGAGTCAGATTCTTTCTTATGTGTCTATATGTGATGGGGTCCTGCGTGTCCCCAGTCGTCGCTAAATTTATTTTTAATAAGAAATAAAAATATATTTTAAAAAAAGGCATTCAATTGAAGCGCTGTGCTCCTACAGCTCCTTGACTCTCACAATAGGCTCAGTTGGACTGCCTTTTCTCAGCTATAACAGGTAACATCTGGCAAAGTTTCTGGATCCTGTACCAGGATACTCTGTAGCTCACATGCTGGTCACACACTGGGCCCTAGTGGTTAGACATGTAGGTGGATGAGAAGGCAGGATTCTGTGAGTTCCCTCCCTCTCGGCTTGTCGCTCATGAAAGTGTGAATCCAGACTGATGCAAAGTTCTATAAAATCATCCAGGGTAGAAGGAACATCAGGATAAGTTAGCTCATCCTTGATGCATTCATGTAAACCTCTCCGGAAGGCCGTCCTGAGAGCACTGCAATCTCAACTGGTCTCATGTGCCAAGGTGTGAAACTCAATGGCATATTGTGCCACAGATCTATTACTCTGGCAGAGATCCAAGAGAGAGTGTTCTGCAGCAGAAGTGTGACCAGAAGTCCCAAACAAGGAAGACAGTGCAGAAACGAAGGTATCAGCATAGTTCAGGAATTAAGTACTTTGTTCCAATAGGGGAGAGACCCAGGCTAGGGTCTTATCCTTCAATAATTAAATAATAAAGGTGACCTTTGACTGATGGGACTGGTAGGTATGAGGAGATGGTCATTGCGGAAATGCAGTCTGTACTGGTTGAGAAAACCCCTACAGTTGGTAGTGACATCATACTTTTCTAACAATGGTATCCGGGGTATGCTACCAGAAGCAGGAGAGCGATACTAGCAGCAGGGGTAGGCTGTGTGGCAACAGGAGCAGTATTTTTCTCTGCAACAAGTGAGGAGAGAATAGTAGTAGTAATCTCCATTTTGGAATCCAGACTATGCAGGTGTGAGGTGTGGGTTCCCAGCATTTGTCCTTGAAGCGAGATTGTTCTAGCTACCTCATTTAAGTCCATGGACCAAGTGTAATGTAATGCTCGTGGGATATTTCCCTATCAGACCAATCCTGGCCAGTAGTCTTCTTATTCTGGCATCAAGTGGCAAGATAAAGAAAAATCCCAGAACAAAGAAGAAATAATAAATGAGGATGCAATCCAATACTCACAGTAGAGATGAGAAAACAGGGAAGTGGTCCCAGACAGGGCGAGGAATGCACCAGGAAGACAGTCCAATCCTTCACGGTACCAAAGGGTAATGCAGAGAGTGGTGAATAAAGCAAAGACCGGCAACAGGCAGGCAATTGAAGGAATCAGCTGTTCAGGGGTTAAAACAGGAGAGTGCTTAGAGACAAGCAATGTTCAGCAACAGTAAAGCAATCCAGAGAATCAGCAGTTCAGGGGTTAACCAGTAGAGTGGTCAGAGACAAGCAGAGTTTGGCAACAATAAGGCAATCCAGCAGTTCAGGGGTTAATCAGTAGAGTGGTCAGAGACAAGCAGAGTTCAGCAACAAAGGCAATCCAGTAGTTCAGGGATTAATTAGTAGAGTGGTCACAGACAAGCAGAGTTCAGCAACAGTAAGGCAATCCATCAGTTCAGGGGTTGATCAGTAGAATGCTCACAAACAAGCAAAGTTCAGCAACAGTAAGTCAATCCAACAGTTCAGGTATTTAATCAGAGTAACAAAAAGTAGCACCCAGGGAGCACAAGACAACCTATACCTGGGAAAGGAATGTAAATAACTGAGGTATTTACATAGGCGCAGATTCGCCCCAAGGAGGACATACAGCTGCGATCTGGACCCGGACTGGCAGAAAGAACTGGCGTGCAGCGATAACTGAGTGATCTGTGTGTATAATGTAAGTGTTCTTGCCAGGCTCCAGGCTGACATATGATCCGACTCATTCTTCTGCAAATCAGGGAATCTTGATACATTGTTATAACTTAGTGCAAAGTCTGTGGCTTACAAAACAAACCTCTAAGAAAACAGATAAAATGAACAGACCAGTCTGTGATGTACCAGCATGTAGAAAATCTGCACTGTAAACAGCTTGAAATACTGCCAGCGAGAGCCAATAGCAATACATTCTACAGAGGGGTAAAGCATATGAATTGAAGCAATTAATTTATAGCTATTATTATAAATACATATTGCTTGCAATGTGTGAAACACCATAAAACAGTGGTTTTACAGTTCTGGGAACAACATCAACAAACTCCTCTGCCCTTTACCCCTGGATAAGTTTGCCTCCTGTATTTGCCAGAGCTTATTTGCTCTGCGCAACGGTCTCCTTGTTCTTCTGTGAAACTGCTCCAGATTTCTTTCGGATCAATTGCACCAGGAAAAGGGCTGAGTTATGCAATATAAAGCAAGTGAGTTGAAAGGCTAACCATGAGGGGAAAAAGGCATAATAAAAGCATAGGAAGAAGGGAGGGGCTGTGTGCAGGGCAGAGCATGTGGGTTTTCACATGATATCCATACTGAATGTGTAACTCTGCCCTCCCATGCTGTCAGCCAATGGGAGGTTAGGAGCCTTTTTTCTTAGGAGTCCTAATGGAGACTGAATGTGAGAAGTTAACTGCCCAGTCAAGTGAATCATCCCATCAGGTTTCAGTTATACTATATGCAACTAAGAACTCCAGCTCCCCCATTTTACTCATCATGTTTCTTGCATTTGCTGTCATACATTTAATTTTACTGTGCTTGCTGCTGCTTCTTGGTGCCCTTTCCTACAAACTTTCTAATGTGACATTTCCTAAGTGCACCCTATACGTAGTTTAAAAGATTCTCTAAGTGTGCTACCATCCTCTCAACCAATACACCTGCATCAATGTCATTCAGGTGCAATCAATCCTTACAGTACAAATTCTACCCAAGAGAAAAGTCAGCCCAGTTCTCTAAAAAGTCAAACCCCTCATTTTTACACCATGTTTATAACCAAGAAATAACTGACCTTAGCTCCTTCTGCCTTACTGGGCTAGCACATGGCACTGGTAATATCGCCAAAAATATTACCTATGAGGTCCTTGCCTTAAGCTTCCTACATAACTTCCTGAATTAATTTTTAGGACACTTCATCTCCTGCTGATTCCTTCATTAGTGACAATATGCACCATGACTGCAGGATCAGACCCAGATCCCTCTAACAATCTATCAATACACTCCATAAAATGCCTAACTCAAACACCTGCAAAACAGAAAACTGTTAAGGCATCTGGATGATAAATTACCCTATCAAAATTCCTAATAATAGAGTCTCCTACAACCAACATCTGCCTCAGGCTTAGACTTGTATTCCTTTCTTCCATGACTGAAGGACTGTTCCCTATTGTATGCTCCTCTTCCATGACTGAAGGACAGTTCACTATATTAGGCAGAACAGCCCTCTCTGATATTGCCATCACTGAACTGATATTCTCAATATCTTCACTCAATCTAGCAAATCTGTTGGGGTGCACCAGCTCAGAACTGGCTTGCGTCTTCCGCTTACCTTTACTTTCCCTTCTTACTGTGACCTAGCTACTTCCTGGAGATTCATCATCTGAATCCTCTCCGTTCCCACTGCTAGAACCATGAACAATATGATTTGTCATATCCACTTCCTTTTCAAGTGTCTGAATATCACGCAGTGTTATAATTCATTCCCACGAGCTTCTAAAGAGACAATAGACTCTTGCCACAGACATATAATATCTATCTATCTCTATCTATATCTATATGTATATATGTACACTATATATATATATATTGACTTGAATGATGTTTTGCAACCATCTGTGATTTATTTGAGCCAGAGGATATAATTAGGGAGTTAATCCTATTGGTGCTCAAGTTATAAAAAAACAAATCCCCCACCTCTCTCCTTGTTTACAGCAGGATAGGGTAATGAATTAGGACAACCAATTTCTTATAGCGATGGGGGGTGGGGTTAGGTTTCTGGGCATAGTTGGGACTTGTAGGATTAGATCTGAATTACTGGTTTATGATATACACTAGGAAGCTCAGTACGAGTAGTGGGAACTTACAGTATAATGCCAGTGGTATTGGGAGTTGTCTGCTTAGATTGGTGTTGAGCTGTTCGAAGTAACAGGCCTATTCTAGTGTGTTAATGTTTACTAATTGTCAGCTAGATTACGAGTTTTGCGTTATGAGTGAAAAAACATCGTTATGCTTCATAACGATGCTTTTCCCCTAACGCCGCTATTAAAAGTCTTGTCAGAATAAGTGTACCGCACACGTTTTTGGCCGTCACGCAACATCAGTACCGCACTTTAAAAAAAGTCCTTTTTCAATGGGACTCCCATAGCACCGGTATTACGAGTTTGCCTGGGAGGGACAAAAAGTGAGCGGTACACCCTATACAGACAAGATCCGTACAGCCATCTAAAGTCAGTAGTTATGAGTTTTACATTACAAATCTGTAGCATACAACTCATAACTAAAGTGTTAAAAAGTACACTAACACCCATAAACTACCTAGTAACCCCTAAATCGAGGACCTCCAGCATTGCAAATACTAAAATACATTTATTAACCCCTAATCTGCCGCTTCGGACATAGCTGCCACTTAAAAAATGTATTAACCCCTATTCTGCCACTCCCCGACATCTTTGCCACAATAATAAACCTATTAACCCCTAAACCGCTGCCCTCCCGCATCGCAAACACTATTTAAAGATTAACCCCTAATCTGCCGACCGCCCACACCGCCACAGTAATAAACCTTTTAACAACTGAACCGCAAGCCCCCACAACGAAACTAAAATTAACTATTAACTACTAAACCTTTTGCCTCCCACATCACTACATAAATATATTAACCCCTAAACCTAACCCTAGCGTAACCCTAAACCTAAGTCTAACCTTAACACTCCCTAACTTAAATATAATTAAAATAAATCAAAATTAAACTTACAATAGTTGCCTAAATAATTCCTATTTAAAACTAAATACTTACCTATAAAATAAAACCTACGCTAGCTACAAAATAAATAATAGTTAAATTGTAGCTAACTTAGGTTTTATTTTTATTTCACAGGTAAGTTTGTATTTATTTTAACTAGGTAGACTTGTTAGTAAATAGTTATTAACTATTTACTAACTACCTAGCTAAAATAAATACAAAGTTACCTGTAAAATAAAACCTAACCTGCCTTACAATAAAACCTAACATTACAATCAAATAAAATAAATTAAATTAATAAAATACAATTATCTACATTACAAAAAAAACCCCACTAAATTACACAAAATAAAAAAGGAAATTATCAAAAATAAAAACGAATTACTCCTAATCTAATAGCCCTATCAAAATAAAAAAGCTCACCTAAAATAAAAATAAACCCTAGCCTACACTAAACTGTCAATGGCCCTTAAAATGGCCTTATGCAGGGCATTGCCCCCCCAAAAAATCAGCTCTTTTACCTGTTAAAACAAATACAAACACCCCCAACAGTAAAACCCACCACCCACCCAACCGAACCCCCCAAATAAAACCTATCTAAATAAACCTAAGCTAACCATTGCCCTGGAAAGGGCATTTGGATGGGCATTGCCTGAAAAAGACATTTAGCTCTTTTACATTGCCCAAACCATAAGCTAAAAATAAAACCCACCCAATAAACCCTTAAAAAACCTAACACTAACCAGCGACGATCCACTTACAGTTTGCAAAGAACGGAAATCCATCCTCATCCAGGCGGCAGAAGTCTTCATCCAAACGGCATCTTCTATCTTTATCCATCCGGCGCGGAGCGGGTTCATCTTCAAGACATCCGGTGCAGAGCATCCTCTTCTTCCGATCGCTGCTGTAGAATGAAATTTCCCTTTAAGTGACGTCATCCAAGATGGAGTCCCTTACATTCCAATTGGCTGATAGAATTCTATCAGCCAATAGAAATTAAAGGTGAAAAAATCCTATTGGCTGTTGCAATCAGCCAATAGGATTGAGCTTGCATTCTATAGGTTGATTGGAATAGCCAAAAGAATGTGAGCTCAATCCTATTGGCTGATTGGATCAGCCAATAGGATGAAAGCTCAATCCTATTGGCTGATTGCAACAGCCAATAGGATTTTTTCACCTTTAATTTCTATTGGCTGATAGAATTCTATCAGCCAATCAGAATGTAAGGGACGCCATCTTGGATGATGTCGTTTAAAGGGAAACTTCATTCTATAGCAGCGATCAGAAGAAGAGGATGCTTCACGCCGGATGTCTTGAAGATGGACCCGCTACGAGCCAGAGGGATGAAGATAGAAGATGCCATCTGGATGAAGACTTCTGCCCACTTGGAGGAAGACTTCTGCCGGCTTTGATGAGGACTTCTGCCCGCTTAGATGAAGACTTCTGCTGCCTTTGAAAACTGTAAGTGGATCGTCGGGGGTTAGTGTTAGGTTTTTTAAGGGTTTATTGGGTGGGTTTTATTTTTAGCTTAGGGTTTAAGCAATGTAAAAGAGCTGAATTACCTTTTAAGGGCAATGCCCATCGAAATGCCCTTTTCAGGGCAATGGTTAGCTTAGGTTTATTTAGATAGGTTTTTATTTGGAGGGTTTTGTTGGGTGGGTGGTGGGTTTTACTGTTGAGGGGTGTTTGTATTTTTTTTAACAGGTAAAAGAGCTGATTTCTTTGGGGCAATGCCCCGCAAAAGGCCCTCTTAAGGCAGTTTAGTAGGCTAGGGTTTTTTTTATTTTGGGTGGGCTTTTTTATTTTTATAGAGCGATTAGATTAGGAGTAATTCGTTTTTATTTTGGATAATTTTGTTTTTTATTTTGTGTAATTTAGTGTTTATGTAGATATTTGTATTTTATTAATTTAATTTATTTTATTTGATTGTAATGTTAGGTTTTAGTGTAAGGCAGGTTAGGTTTTATTTTACAGGTAAATTTGTATTTATTTTAACTAGGTAGCTAGTAAATAGTTAATAACTATTTACTAACTAGTCTACCTAGTTAAAATAAATACAAACTTACCTGTGAAATAAAAATAAAACCTAAGATAGATACATTATAACTATTAGTAGTTATATTGTAGCTAGCTTAGTTTTTTTACTGGTAAGTATTTAGTTTTAAAAAGGAATTATTTAGGTAATAAATGTAAGTTTATTTAGATTTATTTTAATTATATTTAAGTTGGGGGGGTTAGGGTTAGACTTAGGCTTAGGGTTACATTAGGGTTAGGGTTATGTAAGGTTTAGGTTTAGGGGTTAATATATTTATTTAGTGTTAGTGATGTGGGAGGCCAGAGGTTTAGGGGTTAATAACTTTAGTATAGTGGTGGCGACATTGGGGCAGCAGGTTAGGGGTTAAGAGACAATGTGCTGTCCTCCATTGTAACAAAATGCTGTTTCCAAACTTACGAAAAGGCAAATGCCATTAATACAAGCGGCAGTATCCAGTAAGCATCAAACATCAGGGATCATCATCATCTCCCAAGCACAATTTTTCATCTGTGCTGTGTGTTAAAGACCTCATTACATCAGCGTAGATTTACACCTTGCCAGCTTCGAAGGTATATATACACACATACAATAGGGTTGTTGGGTCATCTCACGAAATGTATTCTATCTAGAGCCGCATATATTAGCATCACTGCGTGCACCTAGGGGCCATATATCAACACCACAGATATTTTGTAGCTTGTCCCAAACTATTAGAACAACAGTTCTGTAGATAGTAAAGCGATAAGTCGGTAATGTCCTTAGGGTAACAAAACACTATTCAAGTATCCATAGTGGGAGTTCAGAAGTGCATATCATGCCAACGCACGTTTCAGCCCACCAACAACTTGTGCATACAGGGGACTAACTTCTATCCAGTAGTCTCCACCTATTATAGCACCTGGATCAATCTTCAGGTTAATTAGGCACCTGCTGGTTAAGGTGGAACATTCCACCATTACGTATTTCAATACAAGTTTCAGCATTTTCTGCCACTATATTTGCAATATGTCAGAGGAGATTGGCAGATTCACCCCATCTTTAGAATGACATAGGCTTAATTCCTAAAAACAGAATATACTCTGCTTCTTATCTAACCTTAAAAAGCTACATGTATAAGAAAAAACCTATTACAGAAAAGATGCAGATTCCAATTTGTCATTTATACCATTGGGGATTCTGGTACCAAGTCTAAAAATCCACATAGCTTCCTTCTGCAAAAAGGATTCTATTCTTGTCACCACCTCTACCTGAAGTGATGCCTTTGTCAATAGCTGTGAATTTTAAAGATTGTACCTCACTATTATGAAATTTGGCAAAATGTCTGGCAAGATTTGTATCTCTTACATATAAAATGTCGTCCCTGTGTTCCTGTATTCGATCTTTTATAACTTTCTTAGTTTTTCCAACATAGAAAGTTGGACAGGAACTGCGTAACAAGTAAATAACTCCTTCTGGCTGACAATTAAAGAAGAACATTATATCGTAGAATTTTGACCCATCAACAGAGAATCTTTTAGTGTTGTCCATAAATTTACAATAGACACAGTGGTCACAAGGAAAACTGCCTTTTATTCCCTTGTTTTTTCTCAACCAATCTGCTTCAGATGGTCCTTTAATAAAGTGACTAGTTTATCTTTTAGATTCTGGGTTTTTCTGGCTACCATTTGGGGTCTATTTCCTACAGCATGTTTAATTCGGTCATCCATAGTTAAAAGATGCCAGTTTCTATTCAAAATTGTGCATAGTTCATCCCATTGGCTACTGAAGGTATAAATGAACAGAATTGGTCCTTTCTCGTTCTCATTTTTCTTATCATAAAGAATTGTATCTCTGGGTATACCTCTCGCTCTGTATATTGCCCTTTTGATACATCTTTTGAAATATCCTCTTTTGATGAACCTCTCCGCCATTTGGGCCGCATGAATATTGAATTTTGCCAGAGGAACAATTTCTCCTTAGCCTAAGGAATTGTCCATAAGGGATCCCCCTAATCAGATGCTCAAGATGATTACTGTGAGCATGCAAAATATTATTTGTTGCATTAGGTTTTCTAAAGTTCTCAGTCACTATACATTGGCCCTCTTTTTAATTTTTAAAGATAGCTCTTTTTCATTTGTTTCAAAGGTTAAAAAAATATTTTTATCCTTTTTATTCAGGATTAAGACAAAATTGCTGAATTCTTCAGATGTGCCATCCCACAGGATGAGCACATCATCCACATATCGAATCCATAACTGAACATGCATTATGTCACTATTAAATCAAATGAAAAAGAGCTATCTTTCCTAGACTTAAAAATTAAAAGAGAGGGCTAATGTAATCCATATTTCATAAGTATTTATTGAAAAAAAAAAAAAACTTTTATTACATAGTATTTTATGGGCAAGATTACAAGTCGAGCAGCAAATCAGTTGCGAAAACTCAGTGTGTAAAATGGCTTTTTCGCATTTGGGGTTGCGCAGCTATTACAAGTTGAGAAATAACTTATTTTGCCCGTGCGTTGTCGCGTAATGCAAACTGCGAAATCACGTGCACGTTCACATATTCCCCATAGAAGTTAATGGAGAAGACAAATAGAAAAGAGAAACACAAAACCCTAATCTGTTGCACAATGCCCATGACGTATTCTCCTCGAACAGTGTACATGAAAATGCAAATATTTCATATTTGCCAAATAGTATTTTGCAGTGTGCTGCCTTAGCAGTTCAGTGCGGTAAACGCTGCAAATAAATAAAGGAGCTTTTATTTGTATCAATGGTAAATCCTAGCATTTCACAAACGCTAGGATTTACCATAATTTTAAGAAAAACACTTGTAAAATTGTTTATGTAAATGTTTTTAGTGTTTGCATTTCTCTTTTGCTAACATAAAGTAGTTCTTATTAGATAATGATGAACATTGTTTGGACAGGTTGGCCATGGGCCTTCCGGGCACTTTATTGGTGGGGTTAGGATTTTTCACCTACACTTAGGCCCAGCATATAGAATTCATAAAGACTTGCTCTTGTGAAATATCTCAACTTGCAGTCACGTCTAGCTATTTTTAAGCTGACAAGGTTGTGTGTTATTTTTTTCTTTTTCTTTTATTTCTCTTTAACTATTTTCAGTTTTTTGGTCCATATGTTTTATGAGAGATTTTTTCTTATTTTATTTGAATTTGTTTGTTTCAATGCATCTCTGTGATGCCGAAATCCTTCACAATGGAACTTTTTCTATGAACTGAGAAGTAAACACTTTCCAGAAAGATTTTGTTCCATCACTTATACCAAGAGTGAATCACAACATGAGGATGTGACTATAGGCGGGTACAGATCTTTACAAATTCCATACTTTTTTAGTGCAAATGTTTTTCATAACCCAAGATACCAATTTGATAAAGTAATTTTGTTGAATCTAGACCAATGAGCCAGTGAGATAGACTATACTGAACAATCAAGCAGGATACAGTATGCAGATAATGGCCAGAAAGACATAATACATTTTCAGTAGCCATTGGTACACAGCATGAAGGAAATTACCACAAGGAACAGAACAAGTAGGGTGGGCAGGACCCAGCAGATAAAAACAACAAGATGTAGTATCTAACGATGGATAGATTTAAAGGGATAGTCTACTTAAAAATAGTTATTGTTTAAAGGAACAATCTACTTGATTTTGTTAATTGTTTAAAAAGATAGATAACACCGTTGCTACACATTCCTCAGCTTTGCAAAAACAACATTCTTATCTTTAAAAAAAATAAAAGTTTGAACTGTGTTCCTGAGGAAACAATATTTATTCTTAGGGTATATTTCCCTTTGGTGTAGAAGAGGTAAACTTTCACACTAGTTTACAAAGTCACATCCTAACATGCTTTATACAAATCTTTATAGAAAAACTGATCCTAGATTGGTTAAAGGGATACTGAACTGATACTTTAAGCAACTTTCTAATTTACTCCTAGTATGATTTTTTTTCATTCTCTTTGTATCTTTATTTGAAAAAGCAGGAATGTAAGCTTACGAGCCAGTCCATTTTTGGTTCAGAATCCTGGATATCGCTTGCTGATTGGTGGCTACATTTAGCCTCCAAACAGCAAGCGCTACCAAGGGTGCTGAACCAAGGATGGCCTGGCTTTCTGTATTTTCAAATAAAGATACCAAGAGAACAAAGAAAATTGATACTAGGAGTAAATTAGAAAGTTGCTTAAAATTGCATGCTCTATATGAATCATGAAAGAAAAATGTTGGGTTCAGTATACCTTTAAAGTAGTCCTTTAGTTAGGGCTAAATTGTTAATGAGGCATTTTCAGAGTGAATTGCACATGTGTAAGATAATAGAATTATTCTAAATTGTCTTGGAACATTTGCAAGCATGTCAAAAATGCCAGATTTGTACTTTAGCAATTCCCTTTGTCTTTTGACTTCAATGTATCCATTTGTTGTCAATATATAGTGCAAAACTTGTGGCCAGATAGATAAAGATTATTGAAGTCAAAGGTGTCCATGCATTATATGGGTACTGTCCGCTTGGATATGATCCAAATGTTTCCCAATTCGGAAATGTTATCATTTGCATTTTGATGACTCTGAACCTGAAAAAATATGTATCAGGAAGTGAAAATGGATGATAAACAGGATTGAAAGGGTTAGAATTTAACTCAAAATGTTTAATTATATATAGTGAAAAAAGATACAACAGAGGCTGGAGATCTAAGGGATTTTAGAAACCTTACCTCTTTAAAATTCTTCATATAGATTGTTTAATCAGTGCTGGGCTTAATTTATATATTTCTCTAACTCGCTATGGAAAAAACATAATTCATGTAAGAACTTACCTGATAAATTCATTTCTTTCATATTGGCAAGAGTCCATGAGCTAGTGACATATGGGATATACAATCCTACCAGGAGGGGCAAAGTTTCCCAAACCTCAAAATGCCTATAAATACACCCCTCACCACACCCACAATTCAGTTTAACGAATAGCCAAGCAGTGGGGTGAAAGAAAGGAGTAGAAAGCATCAACAAAGGAAATTTGGAAATAATTGTGCTTTATACAAAAAAAAATAACCACCATAAAAAGGGTGGGCCATGAGCTAGTGACATATGGGATATCAAAACCCAAGATGTGGATCTTCCAATCAAGAGTCACTAGAGAGGGAGGGAATAAAAACAGCCATATTCCGCTGAAAAAATTAATCCACAACCCAAAAAAATAAGTTTATTTTCATTTTTGAAAGAAAAAAATTAAATGAAAAGCAGAAGAATCAAACTGAAACAGCTGCCTGAAGAACTTTTCTACCAAAAACTGCTTCCGAAGAAGCAAATACATCAAAACGGTAGAATTTAGTAAATGTATGCAAAGAGGACCAAGTTGCCGCTTTGCAAATCTGATCAACTGAAGCTTTATTCTTAAAAGCCCACAAAGTGGAGACCGATCTAGTTGAATGAGCTGTAATTCTCTGAGGCGGGGCCTGACCCGACTCCAAATAAGCTTGATGAATTAAAAGTTTCAACCAAGAAGCCAAGGAAATAGTAAAAGCCTTCTGACCTTTCCTAGGACCATAAAATAAAACAAATAGACTGGAATTCTTCCTGAAATCTTTAGTAGCTTCCACATAATATTTCAAAGCTCTTACCACATCCAAAGAATGTAAGGATCTCTCCAAAGAATTCTTAGGATTAGGACATAAGGAAGGGACATCAATTTCTCTACTAATGTTGTTAGAATTCACAACCTTAGGTAAAAATTGAATAGAAGTCTGCAAAACTGCCTTATCCTGAAGAAAATTCAGAAAAGGAGACTCACAAGAAAGAGCAGATAACTCAGAAACTCTTCTAGCAGAAGAGATGGCCAAAAGAAACAACACTTTCCAAGAAAGTAGTTTAATGTCTAAAGAATGCATAGGTTCAAATGGAGGAGCCTGTAAAGCCTTCAGAACCAAATTAAGACTCCAAGGAGGAGAAATTGACTTAATGACAGGCTTAATACGAATTAAAGCCTGTACAAAACAGTGTATATCAGGAAGTATAGCAATCTTTCTGTGAAATAAAACAGAAAGAGCGGAGATTTGTCCTTTCAAGGAACTTGCAGACAAACCCTTATCCAAACCATCCTGAAGAAACTGTAAAATTCTAGGAATGCTAAAAGAAGGCCAGGAGAATTTATGAGAAGAACACCATGAAATGTAAGTCTTCCAAACTCTATAATAAATCTTTCTAGAGACAGATTTACGAGCTTGTAACATAGTATTTATCACTGAGTCAGAGAAACCTATATGACTCAGAACTAAGCGTTCAATTTCCATACCTTCAAATTTAATGATTTGAGATCCTGATGGAAAAACGGACCTTGAGATAGTAGGTCCGGCCATAACTGAAGTGGCCAAGGCGGGCAACTGGACATCCGAACCAGATCCGCATATATATCACAAGGACCAAACAAAATAAAAATAAAAATGAAAAATATATATATGAAATAAAAAACCTTTGAATCCTCATAGCCTCATGTGTGCTATAATCAGATGGTATGATACAAAACAAACAGAATGGAGCCAAATGAGTACTCACATACTATTGAAGCACACCTATGTGCTGGTAGAGACAAACTGCAATTTCAGATAGGTGTGACAGCTCACCCTCCAGGCAAAACTGTGTAGCTGGTGAGAGATTAAAAAACAAAAAAAGAAAGCACTACATGTGCAGACCATTAAAGGTATAACCGGCAATATCTCTTAGATGATACAAATGGGTACTCACATACTCCTGTAGCACACTTATGTGCTGGTAGAGGCAGGCTGTAACTTTATGACAGGTGTAGCATCTCACCCTAGATGTAGATTCTTGGTTGTGCAGGGGTGTAAGTCCCAGTGAGCAATCAGCAAAGGCAGAAGGTAGGAAAAGAAATCCACTCAGAGTGCATTTAGAATAAAATGTAGCTATTTATTAAAAACAAAGATAAAAAAACAACACAGCAGTTGATTATGATGAGTGGATGAAAGGGTATACAGTGGCACTCCTCAAATGCAACCCGTTTCTCGGTTAGAACCGTTTCATCAGGCATATATATGCCAGGAGAATTTATGAGAAGAACACCATGAAATGTAAGTCTTCCAAACTCTATAATAAATCTTTGTAGAGACAGATTTACGAGCTTGCAACATAGTATTAATCACTGAGTCAGAGAAACCTCTATGACTCAGAACTAAGCGTTCAATTTCCATACCTTCAAATTTAATGATTTGAGATCCTGATGGAAAAACGGACCTTGAGATAGTAGGTCCGGCCATAACGGAAGTGGCCAAGGCGGGCAACTGGACATCCGAACCAGATCCGCATACCAAAACCTATGGGCCATGCTGGAGCCACCAGCAACACAAAAGACTGTTCCATGATGATCTTGGAGATCAGTCTTGGAAGGAGAACTAGAGGCGGGAAGATGAAAGCAGGATGATAAACCCAAGGAAGTGTCAGCGCATCCACTGCTTCTGCCTGCACATCCCTGAACCTGGACAGGTATCTGGGAAGTTTCTTGTTTAGATGAGAGGCCATGAGATCTATCTCTGGAAGACCCCATATCTCAACAATCTGAGAAAACACATCTGGATAGAGAGACCACTCCCCTCGATGTAAAGTCTGGTGGCTGAGATAATCCGCCTCCCAATTGTCCACACCTGGGATATGCACCGCAGAGATTAGACAGGAGCTGGATTTCACCCAAGCAAGTATCCGAGATACTTCTTTCATAGCTTGGGGACTGTGAGTCCCACCCTGATGATTGACATAAGCCACAGTTGTGATATTGTCTATCTGAAAACAAATGAATGGTTCTCTCTTTAGCAGAGGCCAGAACTGGAGAGCCCTGAGAATTGCACAGAGTTCTAAAATATTTATTGGTAATCTCGCCTCTTGAGATTTCCAAACCCCTTGTGCTGTCAGAGATCCCCAAACAGCTCCCCAACCTGAAAGACTCGCATCTGTTGAGATCACAGTCCAGGTTGGCCGAACAAAAGAAGCCCCTTGAACCAAACAATGGTGATCTATCCACCATGTCAGAGAGTGTCGTACATTGGGATTCAAGGATATTAATTGTGATATCTTTGTATAATCCCTGCACCATTGATTCAGCATACAAAGCTGTAGAGGTCTCATGTGAAAACGAGCAAAGGGGATCGCATCCGATGTTGCAGTCACGAGACCTAAAACTTCCATGCACATAGCCACTGAAGGGAATGACTGAGACTGAAGGTGCCGGCACGCTGCAACCAATTTTAAACATCTCTTGTCTGTTAGAGACAGAGTCATGGACACTGAATCTATCTGGAAGCCTAAAAAGGTGACCCTTGTCTGAGGAATCAAGAAACTTTTTGGTAAATTGATCCTCCAACCATGTTTCCGAAGAAACAACACTAGTTGATTCGTGTGAGATTCTGCAGTACGTAAAGACTGAGCTAGTACCAAGATATCGTCCAAATAAGGAAACACCACAATACCCTGTTCTCTGATTACAGATAGTAGGGCACCCAGAACCTTTGAAAAGATTCTTGGAGCTGTTGCTAGGCCAAATGGAAGAGCAACAAATTGGTAATGCTTGTCTAGAAAAGAGAATCTCAGAAACTGATAGTGTTCTGGATGAATCGGAATATGAAGGTATGCATCCTGCAAGTCTATTGTGGACATATAACAACAAAATAGAGGGGGCGCTAAAGGTGCAGGGGTAACTCAGTGCAAAAATGAATCACTATAAGTAGATAATACAGAACAATTCATATATCACAAGGACCAAACAAAATAAAAATAAAAATGAAAAATATATATATGAAATAAAAAACCTTTGAATCCTCATAGCCTCATGTGTGCTATAATCAGATGGTATGATACAAAACAAACAGAATGGAGCCAAATGAGTACTCACATACTATTGAAGCACACCTATGTGCTGGTAGAGACAAACTGCAATTTCAGATAGGTGTGACAGCTCACCCTCCAGGCAAAACTGTGTAGCTGGTGAGAGATTAAAAAACAAAAAAAGAAAGCACTACATGTGCAGACCATTAAAGGTATAACCGGCAATATCTCTTAGATGATACAAATGGGTACTCACATACTCCTGTAGCACACTTATGTGCTGGTAGAGGCAGGCTGTAACTTTACGACAGGTGTAGCAGCTCACCCTAGATGTAGATTCTTGGTTGTGCAGGGGTGTAAGTCCCAGTGAGCAATCAGCAAAGGCAGAAGGTAGGAAAAGAACTCCACTCAGAGTGCATTTAGAATAGAATGTAGCTATTTATTAAAAACAAAGATAAAAAAACAACACAGCAGTTGTTTATGATGAGTGGATGAAAGGGTATACAGTGGCACCCCTCAAATGCAACGCGTTTCTCGGTTAGAACCGTTTCATCAGGCATATATGTATATATGTGAAGAAATGACGAAGTTGCGTCATAAGCTTTTTTTTGGCGCCAAAAATATTTTCACTCTAAGAATGACGCAATAAAGTTTAGCATTTGACGCACCCGCAGGCCTAATACCCACAATTGCAAGAAGTAGTCAATTTGAACAAAGACTAAACCCAGGTAAGAAATAAATTTCTTAAAATGTTTATATTCCCAAATATGAAACTGACAGTCTGCAGAAGGAAATACATGAACCTGACTCATGGCAAATATAAGTACACTACATATATTTAGAACTTTATAAATGCATCAAGTGCCTTAAGTAATGAAAACATACTTACCAAAAGACACCCATCCAGATATAGCAGATAGCCAAAACAGTACTAAAACAGTTATTAGTAGAGGTAACGATAAATTGATAGTATATCGTCGATCTGAAAAGGGAGGTAGGAGATGAATCTCTATGACCGATAACAGAGAACCTATGAAATAGACCCCCATTAGGGAAATCATTGTATTCAAATAAGTGATACTCCCTTCACGTCCCTCTGACATTCGCTGTACTCTGAGAGGAATCGGGCTTCAATAATCCTGAGAAGCGCATATCAACGTAGAAATCTTAGCACAAACTTACTTCACCACCTCCATAGGAGGCAAAGTTTGTAAAACTGAATTGTGGGTGTGGTGAGGGGTGTAGTTATAGGCATTTTGAGGTATGAGAAACTTTGCCCCTCCTGGTAGGATTGTATATCCCATATGTCACTAGCTCATGGACTCTTGCCAATTACGTGAAAGAAAGAGACAATATAAGCCTAAATGGTCTTTTTCAAGGGTAATGTCCTGAACTGAGAAACTATACAATTTATCTAACAAAATAATATTTTATATGCTTGTTTGTATGCAGATAATTTTAAAGTATTACTTAGGGAAAAAAAACTTTGAAAAATAACCCTGTTTCTTTTAACTTTCTAAAACTTGGGTTTACTATTTTTAAAGCTTTTATTGCATTACTTTATTTCAGGTTTACTTATGAAATTGCCCCTGTATTTGTATTGTTGGAGTATGTCACACTAAAAAAAATGAGAGAAATGATTGGGTGGCCGGGAGGATCTGGCGATGGTATATTTTCCCCTGGTAAGTGATCATTTTAACTCAACCTCTAAAATATTACTATGTATTATTAAATATATTTTGCTCAATGTATTGTTTTCTATTGTAAGAGAAAATACATTGGCTTTAAAGTCATATAAATAATGTTGACATTTCATGAAATTGATTTTGAAAGATCTGAATGATCCTCAAAGCAAAATACACACAACCATGAGCATATATAGTGCTGCACATTAAATATAATCAAACAAGACAATTTGCCTCAGAGTTCTAAATGTTCCTTCTTTTAGAATGCTGTGAGTGTGCTGTAACTCAAGGGCTTATGCAAGGACAACTATAAAGTGAATAGAATGAATGGCCAACTAAGATATCAATCAGTTACTTTCAATAGAAACTCACAGATGCTGTGTTGGGATTAGGATGTTCAAATAATTAATACCAGCAAAACGTTCTGCTTTCTTAGTCTGTTTCTTATCAAATAATTTATCTCTTCGAGCTTCTTTTGTTAATGACGCCTAACTCCAAACACTATTAAAATCAACAAATGACTTTTGATTGTACTTTCTAAATCTATTTTACGAATCATAGCACTTTCACTATAACATATCCCCTAGATGAACAATACACAATGTTAAGTAGAACAAACAAAACTGCCATTTTGACTTTGCTGAAGGGTATATATATATATATATATATATATATATATATATATATAGAGAGAGAGAGAGAGAGAGAGAGAGAGAGAGAGATATGTGTGTGTGTGTGTAAAATATGTATGTGAGTCATACATGCAGAAAATCATGCAAAAAGTAATATGTAGATGTATTTTTACCAATTATGGGCTAGATTACAAGTGGAACGCTAATTTATTGTGTGCCCACAAATGGGCAAATTTGCCTGTTTGTAGGCACGTGATAAATAACCAGTCATTACAAGTCGCTAGTTTTTGCTACCGTGACCTCGCGGTAGCAATTAGCACTCAGAAAAGTAATCAGAGATCATATACTGAAACTTGTATTTTTATGAAAAAAAGTAGCATATTTTTCCCCATTAAAATACTGCAGGGAGCAGTTTCTAGGGCTTGAAAATGGAGGGAGTGGGGTGTTCGAAAAACAATGGCACTAAAAAGTGCCTTAACATTACGGTCTATGGAAAATGTGTGCTCCTAGTAAATATATATGTCTATGCTTATAGACATATATATTTGTGTTAATATGTGTATATACACATATTAACACATAAATATATATGTATATATTCATACACATACTGTATAGATTTATATTTGCTGCCCATCTCTGAGTGATTTATCCCCTTCACTGTGCGCACATTGGCGTGCACTGGTATTACTCAGTTGATCGCAAATATTGCTTTAGTGTAAGCGATATTTTACACTCAAACTCATAACCTGGCCCTATATTAGTTGTTTAAAAATTGATGATGTACAGTAAGTGTAAATCTTTAGTTTCTATAAAGTACTGTAGATTCTATAAAATAATGGGTGTGACCATGTATGAAATAGTTTTCTATTTATCTCTAAATTCTGTGGAGAACAATTAGGGAATCATCTATAAATCATGCAATAAAGTAGAGTTTGCGTAAACAAGGCTGTGAAAACCCACATAAACTATTTTGTATAGTTTATTTTATTGCCTGTTTTATGTCTGTTCCAAACTGTTTGCAGCAGGAGAGTGAGAGGAGCTTAAAACTTAAGTTTAGACATTGCAGCGTCCATTACTTTATAGAAAATCAGTGGAGTTTAAAAAAAGTACAATTTTTAGAGTTAAATTACAGGAAAAGGGGACAAACTAAATAATGAAAGTATATTACAAAGATCTTTAACTACACACAATTCAATATTTTATATTACACACTGTTTAATATCCCTTTAATGTTGCATCACTTAGCTGTATTATGTACATAGGTTGACACAAATTAATATAAAAACTGCATAGTTTAGAAATGTAATACATACATTTATATATGTCTTTATGTGTGCACATATGTATTTATGTATTTATATGTATATGCTGTATGCATTTTCAGACATATACACACATAAAAACACATAAATACATATGTACACATACATAGACATATAGGCAAGTGCACTGGAGCTCTATGCAGTTAAAGGGACACTATACCCAAACATTTTCTTTCATGATTAAGGTAGAGAATACAATTTTAAACAACATTCCAATTTACTTCTATTACCTAATTTGCTTCATTCTTTAGATATACTGTAATGAAGAAATAGCAATGCACACGGTGAACCAATCACAGGAGGCATCTATGTGCAGCTACCAATCAGCAGCTACTAATCATATCTAGATATGCTTTTCAGCAAAGAATATCAAGAGAATGAAGCAAATTAGATAATAGAAGTAAATTAGAAAGTTGTTTAGAATTGTATGCTCTTTCTAAAATATGAAAGAAAAAATTTTGGTTTCATGGCCCTTTAAGTAGATGAAAACATGCAAAAGCATATACTGTATGTGCAATATTAATTTTTAATAAAAGTTTTAACTATGTATTTGCTGTAAATATTTAAAATTTCAATATTCTGCACATAGCATAATATGTTCTAAGTATTTCTAAATAGATATTCATATATATATATATATATATGCATAAATAAAAAGAGAGAAGCGCTCAACCTGGAAACGAACAATAGCATAATAGCTTGTTCTATGGCTAGTTACCACCCAAGAAGCAGCCTCTTTTTGCTCAACATGTGCCTTTCACAGAGAAAAACTTTCCTGAAGCATATCAGTCTGATCCTGACTTCACAGTACAGTCCAGCCCCGAAATACCAGGCAATCCTTCTCTGAACGAGAGAAACAACAAAACCCCAGACGTACGTTTCGGCCTATTGTGGGCCTCGTCAGTGAGGTGCAGCCATATCCCTCTAGGTACACTGAGCAACGGGTCCACGTCTGGATTCCCGCATCACACTTAGGGAGACTTCCCAAAATGTCATAATTTGCATAAATAAAAAGAGAGAAGCGCTCAACCTGGAAACGAACAATAGCATAATAGCTTGTTCTATGGCTAGTTACCACCCAAGAAGCAGCCTCTTTTTGCTCAACATGTGCCTTTCACAGAGAAAAACTTTCCTGAAGCATATCAGTCTGATCCTGACTTCACAGTACAGTCCAGCCCCGAAATACCAGGCAATCCTTCTCTGAACGAGAGAAACAACAAAACCCCAGACGTACGTTTCGGCCTATTGTGGGCCTCGTCAGTGAGGTGCAGCCATATCCCTCTAGGTACACTGAGCAACGGGTCCACGTCTGGATTCCCGCATCACACTTAGGGAGACTTCCCAAAATGTCATAATTTGCATAAATAAAAAGAGAGAAGCGCTCAACCTGGAAACGAACAATAGCATAATAGCTTGTTCTATGGCTAGTTACCACCCAAGAAGCAGCCTCTTTTTGCTCAACATGTGCCTTTCACAGAGAAAAACTTTCCTGAAGCATATCAGTCTGATCCTGACTTCACAGTACAGTCCAGCCCCGAAATACCAGGCAATCCTTCTCTGAACGAGAGAAACAACAAAACCCCAGACCCTGGGGAAGTCTCCCTATGGGTGATGGGGGAAACCAGACGTGGACTCCTTGCCCAGTGTGCTTAGAGGAATGTGGCTGCACCTCACTGACGAGGCCCATAGAAGGCCGAAACGATCGTCTGGGGTTGTCATGTTCCTTGTTCAGAGGAGAATTGCCTGGTATTTCGGGGCTGGACTGACCTTACTTGGCGGGATCAGACTGATATACTTCAGGAAAGTTTTCTTCTGTGAAAAGCACACTGGTCTAAAAGAGGCTGCTTCCGGGTGGTAAATCGCCATAGAACAAGCCACTGAGCTGTTGTTCGTTCCTGGTAGAGCGCTTCTCTCTTTGTATGCAAATTATTATGACCCTGGGGAAGTCTCCCTATGGGTGATGGGGGAAACCAGACGTGGACTCCTTGCCCAGTGTGCTTAGAGGAATGTGGCTGCACCTCACTGACGAGGCCCATAGAAGGCCGAAACGATCGTCTGGGGTTGTCATGTTCCTTGTTCAGAGGAGAATTGCCTGGTATTTCGGGGCTGGACTGACCTTACTTGGCGGGATCAGACTGATATACTTCAGGAAAGTTTTCTTCTGTGAAAAGCACACTGGTCTAAAAGAGGCTGCTTCCGGGTGGTAAATCGCCATAGAACAAGCCACTGAGCTGTTGTTCGTTCCTGGTAGAGCGCTTCTCTCTTTGTATGCAAATTATTATGACCCTGGGGAAGTCTCCCTATGGGTGATGGGGGAAACCAGACGTGGACTCCTTGCCCAGTGTGCTTAGAGGAATGTGGCTGCACCTCACTGACGAGGCCCATAGAAGGCCGAAACGATCGTCTGGGGTTGTCATGTTCCTTGTTCAGAGGAGAATTGCCTGGTATTTCGGGGCTGGACTGACCTTACTTGGCGGGATCAGACTGATATACTTCAGGAAAGTTTTCTTCTGTGAAAAGCACACTGGTCTAAAAGAGGCTGCTTCCGGGTGGTAAATCGCCATAGAACAAGCCACTGAGCTGTTGTTCGTTCCTGGTAGAGCGCTTCTCTCTTTGTATGCAAATTATTATGACCCTGGGGAAGTCTCCCTATGGGTGATGGGGGAAACCAGACGTGGACTCCTTGCCCAGTGTGCTTAGAGGAATGTGGCTGCACCTCACTGACGAGGCCCATAGAAGGCCGAAACGATCGTCTGGGGTTGTCATGTTCCTTGTTCAGAGGAGAATTGCCTGGTATTTCGGGGCTGGACTGACCTTACTTGGCGGGATCAGACTGATATACTTCAGGAAAGTTTTCTTCTGTGAAAAGCACACTGGTCTAAAAGAGGCTGCTTCCGGGTGGTAAATCGCCATAGAACAAGCCACTGAGCTGTTGTTCGTTCCTGGTAGAGCGCTTCTCTCTTTGTATGCAAATTATTATGACCCTGGGGAAGTCTCCCTATGGGTGATGGGGGAAACCAGACGTGGACTCCTTGCCCAGTGTGCTTAGAGGAATGTGGCTGCACCTCACTGACGAGGCCCATAGAAGGCCGAAACGATCGTCTGGGGTTGTCATGTTCCTTGTTCAGAGGAGAATTGCCTGGTATTTCGGGGCTGGACTGACCTTACTTGGCGGGATCAGACTGATATACTTCAGGAAAGTTTTCTTCTGTGAAAAGCACACTGGTCTAAAAGAGGCTGCTTCCGGGTGGTAAATCGCCATAGAACAAGCCACTGAGCTGTTGTTCGTTCCTGGTAGAGCGCTTCTCTCTTTGTATGCAAATTATTATGACCCTGGGGAAGTCTCCCTATGGGTGATGGGGGAAACCAGACGTGGACTCCTTGCCCAGTGTGCTTAGAGGAATGTGGCTGCACCTCACTGACGAGGCCCATAGAAGGCCGAAACGATCGTCTGGGGTTGTCATGTTCCTTGTTCAGAGGAGAATTGCCTGGTATTTCGGGGCTGGACTGACCTTACTTGGCGGGATCAGACTGATATACTTCAGGAAAGTTTTCTTCTGTGAAAAGCACACTGGTCTAAAAGAGGCTGCTTCCGGGTGGTAAATCGCCATAGAACAAGCCACTGAGCTGTTGTTCGTTCCTGGTAGAGCGCTTCTCTCTTTGTATGCAAATTATTATGACCCTGGGGAAGTCTCCCTATGGGTGATGGGGGAAACCAGACGTGGACTCCTTGCCCAGTGTGCTTAGAGGAATGTGGCTGCACCTCACTGACGAGGCCCATAGAAGGCCGAAACGATCGTCTGGGGTTGTCATGTTCCTTGTTCAGAGGAGAATTGCCTGGTATTTCGGGGCTGGACTGACCTTACTTGGCGGGATCAGACTGATATACTTCAGGAAAGTTTTCTTCTGTGAAAAGCACACTGGTCTAAAAGAGGCTGCTTCCGGGTGGTAAATCGCCATAGAACAAGCCACTGAGCTGTTGTTCGTTCCTGGTAGAGCGCTTCTCTCTTTGTATGCAAATTATTATGACCCTGGGGAAGTCTCCCTATGGGTGATGGGGGAAACCAGACGTGGACTCCTTGCCCAGTGTGCTTAGAGGAATGTGGCTGCACCTCACTGACGAGGCCCATAGAAGGCCGAAACGATCGTCTGGGGTTGTCATGTTCCTTGTTCAGAGGAGAATTGCCTGGTATTTCGGGGCTGGACTGACCTTACTTGGCGGGATCAGACTGATATACTTCAGGAAAGTTTTCTTCTGTGAAAAGCACACTGGTCTAAAAGAGGCTGCTTCCGGGTGGTAAATCGCCATAGAACAAGCCACTGAGCTGTTGTTCGTTCCTGGTAGAGCGCTTCTCTCTTTGTATGCAAATTATTATGACCCTGGGGAAGTCTCCCTATGGGTGATGGGGGAAACCAGACGTGGACTCCTTGCCCAGTGTGCTTAGAGGAATGTGGCTGCACCTCACTGACGAGGCCCATAGAAGGCCGAAACGATCGTCTGGGGTTGTCATGTTCCTTGTTCAGAGGAGAATTGCCTGGTATTTCGGGGCTGGACTGACCTTACTTGGCGGGATCAGACTGATATACTTCAGGAAAGTTTTCTTCTGTGAAAAGCACACTGGTCTAAAAGAGGCTGCTTCCGGGTGGTAAATCGCCATAGAACAAGCCACTGAGCTGTTGTTCGTTCCTGGTAGAGCGCTTCTCTCTTTGTATGCAAATTATTATGACCCTGGGGAAGTCTCCCTATGGGTGATGGGGGAAACCAGACGTGGACTCCTTGCCCAGTGTGCTTAGAGGAATGTGGCTGCACCTCACTGACGAGGCCCATAGAAGGCCGAAACGATCGTCTGGGGTTGTCATGTTCCTTGTTCAGAGGAGAATTGCCTGGTATTTCGGGGCTGGACTGACCTTACTTGGCGGGATCAGACTGATATACTTCAGGAAAGTTTTCTTCTGTGAAAAGCACACTGGTCTAAAAGAGGCTGCTTCCGGGTGGTAAATCGCCATAGAACAAGCCACTGAGCTGTTGTTCGTTCCTGGTAGAGCGCTTCTCTCTTTGTATGCAAATTATTATGACCCTGGGGAAGTCTCCCTATGGGTGATGGGGGAAACCAGACGTGGACTCCTTGCCCAGTGTGCTTAGAGGAATGTGGCTGCACCTCACTGACGAGGCCCATAGAAGGCCGAAACGATCGTCTGGGGTTGTCATGTTCCTTGTTCAGAGGAGAATTGCCTGGTATTTCGGGGCTGGACTGACCTTACTTGGCGGGATCAGACTGATATACTTCAGGAAAGTTTTCTTCTGTGAAAAGCACACTGGTCTAAAAGAGGCTGCTTCCGGGTGGTAAATCGCCATAGAACAAGCCACTGAGCTGTTGTTCGTTCCTGGTAGAGCGCTTCTCTCTTTGTATGCAAATTATTATGACCCTGGGGAAGTCTCCCTATGGGTGATGGGGGAAACCAGACGTGGACTCCTTGCCCAGTGTGCTTAGAGGAATGTGGCTGCACCTCACTGACGAGGCCCATAGAAGGCCGAAACGATCGTCTGGGGTTGTCCTGTTCCTTGTTCAGAGGAGAATTGCCTGGTATTTCGGGGCTGGACTGACCTTACTTGGCGGGATCAGACTGATATACTTCAGGAAAGTTTTCTTCTGTGAAAAGCACACTGGTCTAAAAGAGGCTGCTTCCGGGTGGTAAATCGCCATAGAACAAGCCACTGAGCTGTTGTTCGTTCCTGGTAGAGCGCTTCTCTCTTTGTATGCAAATTATTATGACCCTGGGGAAGTCTCCCTATGGGTGATGGGGGAAACCAGACGTGGACTCCTTGCCCAGTGTGCTTAGAGGAATGTGGCTGCACCTCACTGACGAGGCCCATAGAAGGCCGAAACGATCGTCTGGGGTTGTCATGTTCCTTGTTCAGAGGAGAATTGCCTGGTATTTCGGGGCTGGACTGACCTTACTTGGCGGGATCAGACTGATATACTTCAGGAAAGTTTTCTTCTGTGAAAAGCACACTGGTCTAAAAGAGGCTGCTTCCGGGTGGTAAATCGCCATAGAACAAGCCACTGAGCTGTTGTTCGTTCCTGGTAGAGCGCTTCTCTCTTTGTATGCAAATTATTATGACCCTGGGGAAGTCTCCTATGGGTGATGGGGGAAACCAGACGTGGACTCCTTGCCCAGTGTGCTTAGAGGAATGTGGCTGCACCTCACTGACGAGGCCCATAGAAGGCCGAAACGATCGTCTGGGGTTGTCATGTTCCTTGTTCAGAGGAGAATTGCCTGTATTTCGGGGCTGGACTGACCTTACTTGGCGGGATCAGACTGATATACTTCAGGAAAGTTTTTCTTCTGTGAAAAGCACACTGGTCTAAAAGAGGCTGCTTCCGGGTGGTAAATCGCCATAGAACAAGCCACTGAGCTGTTGTTCGTTCCTGGGAGAGCGCTTCTCTCTTTGTATGCAAATTATTATGACCCTGGGGAAGTCTCCCTATGGGTGATGGGGGAAACCAGACGTGGACTCCTTGCCCAGTGTGCTTAGAGGAATGTGGCTGCACCTCACTGACGAGGCCCATAGAAGGCCGAAACGATCGTCTGGGGTTGTCATGTTCCTTGTTCAGAGGAGAATTGCCTGGTATTTCGGGGCTGGACTGACCTTACTTGGCGGGATCAGACTGATATACTTCAGGAAAGTTTTCTTCTGTGAAAAGCACACTGGTCTAAAAGAGGCTGCTTCCGGGTGGTAAATCGCCATAGAACAAGCCACTGAGCTGTTGTTCGTTCCTGGTAGAGCGCTTCTCTCTTTGTATGCAAATTATTATGACCCTGGGGAAGTCTCCCTATGGGTGATGGGGGAAACCAGACGTGGACTCCTTGCCCAGTGTGCTTAGAGGAATGTGGCTGCACCTCACTGACGAGGCCCATAGAAGGCCGAAACGATCGTCTGGGGTTGTCATGTTCCTTGTTCAGAGGAGAATTGCCTGGTATTTCGGGGCTGGACTGACCTTACTTGGCGGGATCAGACTGATATACTTCAGGGAAGTTTTCTTCTGTGAAAAGCACACTGGTCTAAAAGAGGCTGCTTCCGGGTGGTAAATCGCCATAGAACAAGCCACTGAGCTGTTGTTCGTTCCTGGTAGAGCGCTTCTCTCTTTGTATGCAAATTATTATGACCCTGGGGAAGTCTCCCTATGGGTGATGGGGGAAACCAGACGTGGACTCCTTGCCCAGTGTGCTTAGAGGAATGTGGCTGCACCTCACTGACGAGGCCCATAGAAGGCCGAAACGATCATCTGGGGTTGTCATGTTCCTTGTTCAGAGGAGAATTGCCTGGTATTTCGGGGCTGGACTGACCTTACTTGGCGGGATCAGACTGATATACTTCAGGAAAGTTTTCTTCTGTGAAAAGCACACTGGTCTAAAAGAGGCTGCTTCCGGGTGGTAAATCGCCATAGAACAAGCCACTGAGCTGTTGTTCGTTCCTGGTAGAGCGCTTCTCTCTTTGTATGCAAATTATTATGACCCTGGGGAAGTCTCCCTATGGGTGATGGGGGAAACCAGACGTGGACTCCTTGCCCAGTGTGCTTAGAGGAATGTGGCTGCACCTCACTGACGAGGCCCATAGAAGGCCGAAACGATCGTCTGGGGTTGTCCTGTTCCTTGTTCAGAGGAGAATTGCCTGGTATTTCGGGGCTGGACTGACCTTACTTGGCGGGATCAGACTGATATACTTCAGGAAAGTTTTCTTCTGTGAAAAGCACACTGGTCTAAAAGAGGCTGCTTCCGGGTGGTAAATCGCCATAGAACAAGCCACTGAGCTGTTGTTCGTTCCTGGTAGAGCGCTTCTCTCTTTGTATGCAAATTATTATGACCCTGGGGAAGTCTCCCTATGGGTGATGGGGGAAACCAGACGTGGACTCCTTGCCCAGTGTGCTTAGAGGAATGTGGCTGCACCTCACTGACGAGGCCCATAGAAGGCCGAAACGATCGTCTGGGGTTGTCATGTTCCTTGTTCAGAGGAGAATTGCCTGGTATTTCGGGGCTGGACTGACCTTACTTGGCGGGATCAGACTGATATACTTCAGGAAAGTTTTCTTCTGTGAAAAGCACACTGGTCTAAAAGAGGCTGCTTCCGGGTGGTAAATCGCCATAGAACAAGCCACTGAGCTGTTGTTCGTTCCTGGTAGAGCGCTTCTCTCTTTGTATGCAAATTATTATGACCCTGGGGAAGTCTCCCTATGGGTGATGGGGGAAACCAGACGTGGACTCCTTGCCCAGTGTGCTTAGAGGAATGTGGCTGCACCTCACTGACGAGGCCCATAGAAGGCCGAAACGATCGTCTGGGGTTGTCATGTTCCTTGTTCAGAGGAGAATTGCCTGGTATTTCGGGGCTGGACTGACCTTACTTGGCGGGATCAGACTGATATACTTCAGGAAAGTTTTCTTCTGTGAAAAGCACACTGGTCTAAAAGAGGCTGCTTCCGGGTGGTAAATCGCCATAGAACAAGCCACTGAGCTGTTGTTCGTTCCTGGTAGAGCGCTTCTCTCTTTGTATGCAAATTATTATGACCCTGGGGAAGTCTCCCTATGGGTGATGGGGGAAACCAGACGTGGACTCCTTGCCCAGTGTGCTTAGAGGAATGTGGCTGCACCTCACTGACGAGGCCCATAGAAGGCCGAAACGATCGTCTGGGGTTGTCATGTTCCTTGTTCAGAGGAGAATTGCCTGGTATTTCGGGGCTGGACTGACCTTACTTGGCGGGATCAGACTGATATACTTCAGGAAAGTTTTCTTCTGTGAAAAGCACAATGGTCTAAAAGAGGCTGCTTCCGGGTGGTAAATCGCCATAGAACAAGCCACTGAGCTGTTGTTCGTTCCTGGTAGAGCGCTTCTCTCTTTGTATGCAAATTATTATGACCCTGGGGAAGTCTCCCTATGGGTGATGGGGGAAACCAGACGTGGACTCCTTGCCCAGTGTGCTTAGAGGAATGTGGCTGCACCTCACTGACGAGGCCCATAGAAGGCCGAAACGATCGTCTGGGGTTGTCATGTTCCTTGTTCAGAGGAGAATTGCCTGGTATTTCGGGGCTGGACTGACCTTACTTGGCGGGATCAGACTGATATACTTCAGGAAAGTTTTCTTCTGTGAAAAGCACACTGGTCTAAAAGAGGCTGCTTCCGGGTGGTAAATCGCCATAGAACAAGCCACTGAGCTGTTGTTCGTTCCTGGTAGAGCGCTTCTCTCTTTGTATGCAAATTATTATGACCCTGGGGAAGTCTCCCTATGGGTGATGGGGGAAACCAGACGTGGACTCCTTGCCCAGTGTGCTTAGAGGAATGTGGCTGCACCTCACTGACGAGGCCCATAGAAGGCCGAAACGATCATCTGGGGTTGTCATGTTCCTTGTTCAGAGGAGAATTGCCTGGTATTTCGGGGCTGGACTGACCTTACTTGGCGGGATCAGACTGATATACTTCAGGAAAGTTTTCTTCTGTGAAAAGCACACTGGTCTAAAAGAGGCTGCTTCCGGGTGGTAAATCGCCATAGAACAAGCCACTGAGCTGTTGTTCGTTCCTGGTAGAGCGCTTCTCTCTTTGTATGCAAATTATTATGACCCTGGGGAAGTCTCCCTATGGGTGATGGGGGAAACCAGACGTGGACTCCTTGCCCAGTGTGCTTAGAGGAATGTGGCTGCACCTCACTGACGAGGCCCATAGAAGGCCGAAACGATCGTCTGGGGTTGTCCTGTTCCTTGTTCAGAGGAGAATTGCCTGGTATTTCGGGGCTGGACTGACCTTACTTGGCGGGATCAGACTGATATACTTCAGGAAAGTTTTCTTCTGTGAAAAGCACACTGGTCTAAAAGAGGCTGCTTCCGGGTGGTAAATCGCCATAGAACAAGCCACTGAGCTGTTGTTCGTTCCTGGTAGAGCGCTTCTCTCTTTGTATGCAAATTATTATGACCCTGGGGAAGTCTCCCTATGGGTGATGGGGGAAACCAGACGTGGACTCCTTGCCCAGTGTGCTTAGAGGAATGTGGCTGCACCTCACTGACGAGGCCCATAGAAGGCCGAAACGATCGTCTGGGGTTGTCATGTTCCTTGTTCAGAGGAGAATTGCCTGGTATTTCGGGGCTGGACTGACCTTACTTGGCGGGATCAGACTGATATACTTCAGGAAAGTTTTCTTCTGTGAAAAGCACACTGGTCTAAAAGAGGCTGCTTCCGGGTGGTAAATCGCCATAGAACAAGCCACTGAGCTGTTGTTCGTTCCTGGTAGAGCGCTTCTCTCTTTGTATGCAAATTATTATGACCCTGGGGAAGTCTCCCTATGGGTGATGGGGGAAACCAGACGTGGACTCCTTGCCCAGTGTGCTTAGAGGAATGTGGCTGCACCTCACTGACGAGGCCCATAGAAGGCCGAAACGATCGTCTGGGGTTGTCATGTTCCTTGTTCAGAGGAGAATTGCCTGGTATTTCGGGGCTGGACTGACCTTACTTGGCGGGATCAGACTGATATACTTCAGGAAAGTTTTCTTCTGTGAAAAGCACACTGGTCTAAAAGAGGCTGCTTCCGGGTGGTAAATCGCCATAGAACAAGCCACTGAGCTGTTGTTCGTTCCTGGTAGAGCGCTTCTCTCTTTGTATGCAAATTATTATGACCCTGGGGAAGTCTCCCTATGGGTGATGGGGGAAACCAGACGTGGACTCCTTGCCCAGTGTGCTTAGAGGAATGTGGCTGCACCTCACTGACGAGGCCCATAGAAGGCCGAAACGATCGTCTGGGGTTGTCATGTTCCTTGTTCAGAGGAGAATTGCCTGGTATTTCGGGGCTGGACTGACCTTACTTGGCGGGATCAGACTGATATACTTCAGGAAAGTTTTCTTCTGTGAAAAGCACACTGGTCTAAAAGAGGCTGCTTCCGGGTGGTAAATCGCCATAGAACAAGCCACTGAGCTGTTGTTCGTTCCTGGTAGAGCGCTTCTCTCTTTGTATGCAAATTATTATGACCCTGGGGAAGTCTCCCTATGGGTGATGGGGGAAACCAGACGTGGACTCCTTGCCCAGTGTGCTTAGAGGAATGTGGCTGCACCTCACTGACGAGGCCCATAGAAGGCCGAAACGATCGTCTGGGGTTGTCATGTTCCTTGTTCAGAGGAGAATTGCCTGGTATTTCGGGGCTGGACTGACCTTACTTGGCGGGATCAGACTGATATACTTCAGGAAAGTTTTCTTCTGTGAAAAGCACACTGGTCTAAAAGAGGCTGCTTCCGGGTGGTAAATCGCCATAGAACAAGCCACTGAGCTGTTGTTCGTTCCTGGTAGAGCGCTTCTCTCTTTGTATGCAAATATATATATATATATATATATATAGATTTATACCTATATAAAATCATGTATAGATATAGGTATAGATATATATTGTACCAAAAAACATGATATATATATATATATATATATATATATATATATATATATATATATACATATATATATATACAGTGGATATAAAAAGTCTACACCCCCTGTTAAAATGTCAGGTTTCTGTGATGTAAAAAAATGAGACAAAGATAAATCATTTCAGAACTTTTTCCACCTTTAATGTGACCTATAAACTGTACAACTCAATTGAAAAATAAACTTAAAACTTTTATGTAAATGGAAATAAAAATAAAAAAATAAAATAATATGGTTGCATAAGTGTGAACACCCTTAAACTAATACTTTATTGAAGCACCTTTTGATTTTATTACAGCACTCAGTCTTTTTGGGTATGAGTTTTTCAGCATGGCACATCTTGACTTGGCAAGATTTGCCCACTCTTCTTTGCAAAAACACTCTAAACCTGTCAGAATGCGAGGGCATCTCCTGTGCACAGTCCTCTTCAGATCACCCCACAGATTTTAAATTGGATTCAGGTCTGGGCTCTGGCTGGGCCATTCCAAAACTTTAATCTCCTTCTGGTGAAGCCATTCCTTTGTTGATTTGGATGTATGCTTTGGGTCGTTGTCATGCTGAAAGATGAAGTTCCTCTTCATGTTCAGCTTTCTAGCAGAAGCCTGAAGGTTTTGTGCCAATATTGTCTGGTATTTGGAACTGTTCAGTATTCCCTCTACCTTGACTAAGGCCCCAGTTCCAGCTGAAGAAAAAACAGCCCCAAAGCATGATGCTGACACCACCATGCTTCACTGTGGGTATGGTGTTCTTTTGGTGATATGCAGTGTTGTTTTTACGCCAAACATATCTTTTGGAATTATGGCCAAAAAGTTCAACATTGATTTCATCAGACCAGAACACCTTTTGCAACATGCTTTTGGGAAACTTCAGATGTGATTTGCAAAATATAGCCGGGCTTGGATGTTTTTTTTTGTAAGAAAGGGCTTCCATCTTGCCACTCTACCCCATAACCCAGACATATGAAGAATACGGGTGATTGATGTCACATGTACCACACAGCCAGTACTTGCCAGATATTCCTGCAGCTCCTTTAATGTTGCTGTAGACCTCCTGGCAGCCTCCCAGACCAGTTTTCTTCTTGTCTATTCATCAATTTGGAGGGACATCCAGTTCTTGGTAATGTCACTGTTGCACCATATTTTCTTCACTTGATGATGACTGTCTTCACTGAGTTCCATGGTATATCTAATGCCTTGGAAATTCTTTTGTACCCTTCTCCTGAATGATACCTTTTAACAATGAGATCCCTCTGATGCTTTAGAAGCTCTCTGCGGACCATGGCTTTTGCTGTAGGATGCGACTAACAAGATGTCAGGAAAGACCTACTAGAACAGCTGAACTTTATTTGGGGTTAATCAGAGGCACTTTAAATGATGACATCACAAAAACCTGACATTTTAACAAGGGTGTAGAGACTTTTTATATCCACTGTATATATATATATACTTCCAAGTTGAAGCGGCACACACTTTATCAAATCAGCCACCCGGTGCTCTGCCACAGAAGGACATACAGCAAAACTTGTGATGAATCCCACAGATGGTCTCCGCGGTACAATAGGACTCAAGACACAGCAGGCACAACAGGCTTTGAAACAATCTGTTTAATGATGATAATGGAGAGAAATCGAAACGTCTGGTTTCTCTCCATTATCATCATTAAAAGGATTGTTTCAAAGCCTGTTGTGCCTGCTGTGTCTTGAGTCCTATTGTACCGCAGAGACCGTCCGTGGGATTCATCACAAGTTTTGCTATATATATATATATAATGTTGGGTTAGCGCACATAAGAATATGCAATTGGGTTTGCGATAGAGTGGGGTTCTTTATTTTTACTTTTTTATCTCCTTTGACTTCTATGGGGGAATAAGTGAACGCACATGCAATATTCTTAGTTCGGCTTTTGGCACTCTTCTGGTTATCGCTAAAACTGAAGACAGTCTACCTTCAACTCATAATACGAGTGCAACACGACGAGTGTATAAAGCTTACTTCTAGCACAATTAACTCTAGAGTGGGACCGTTAATTAGCACTCCACTTGTAATCTGGCCCATCATAGGGCTATATAATAGGTTTAAAAAAAATCAACCACATTTTTTATACACTGTTTTAATTTTAAATAGTAAAATGATTTCAATATAAATATAAATTAATAATTATTCATTTTCATATCTATCTATCTATCTATCTATTTATCTATCTATCTATCTATAGATATTTGCAATTGCATATCCCCTTCAGCAGTCATGGTTTAACTTTTCTAAGATAATTTTGATCTATTGTATATAATAAAGTACATTTTAGATCATAGTTTTCCATGTTGCCTTTAATACTATTTTAAAAAAAAATAATCACATTTTAATCATATGCAACATTTAAATGAGCATTTTCCTAGGCAGTTAAAAGTAAAAAAAAAAATTTGTAAATTCAGACATATTATGTCCTTGGGCCAACCCCTCTGAACTAATATGTTCTGTTCACTGATCAGTGTTAAGAAAACTCCACTGAGCTCCAATTGTAATAATTTGAATATGTGTGACCTCAGGTCTTTCATGATGGCAATGCAATCAAAATGAATTTATCAAGCTTATGAAAGTTCTCGTCCCTACCAGGAAATTGTCCATATACATAGATGTAAAATTAGCAACAGTGTACTGGTTAATTCAGTGGATACCAAATACTCAGTTAACATTAGAAGAATAGTAAATTTACAATATGCACCACATGAAAAGTCATTGTAAAAAGTATTTAAAATGCAATAGGTGCTATAATAACAGTTCTTACAATATCAGCTTGCTAAAAATTGTACACCAAAATTGTAACGCCCCAGTCTACCACTGCAACAAACTTTAAAGCAATGCCTCACTGTACAGATCTGGCCCCCAAGGGTTTTTGTGTGGTCCTCAGCACAACTGTAAAGGCAACAGACACCAGTAAAGTACTTTCACACTTAAAGGGCCATAATACCCAAATGTTTAAACACTTGAAAGTGATGCAGTATAGCTGTAAAAAGCTGACTAGAAAATATCACCTGAACATCTCTATGTAAAAAAGAAAGATTTTTACCTCAAAAGTTCCTCAGTAGCCACCTCCCATTGTAAAGGATTTCTAAGCAGCATTTTAGTGTGTCTGTCCTAGGACAGCTTAGGGGATGAGCCTCGTGCACTCTCATATTATTTCCCTTTTCAGCTTACTATGAAATCTCATGAGAGTTAAGTCAAATCTCATGAGATCACAGTAAAAGAGTTCATGACCTCAGCACTGCTGATGCTGATTGTCTGCTGTTCATTTCTTCATTTTTTATTTTTTTTACCTGCAGCTGAGAGTAGCTGATTATAACTTTTTACACAGAACTTACTCTGCTGAGCTGAGGAGATTGTGAGGTAAAATATCTTCTTTTTTTACATAGAGATGCTCAGGTGATATTTTCCTGTCAGCTTTTTACAGATATACTGCATCAGTTTCAAGTGATTTAGCATATGAGTATTATGTCCCTTTAAGTGATTAAACATGTATTTCTACCACATTTAGCAAATTTGCGTTTTTATACAATTGAATCAAATTAATTAATTTGAAATAATTTCTTCTGTATTTTTTCAAAAGCAAAAAAAAAATATTATCTATTTTTAGTTTAAGATGTTATCTTTAGTGTGTGAATATATAAAATGTGGCCCTCGTCTTCCTAGCCATCTATATAAAAATAATTTCAACTATGATAATGAAAGAATAGTTGTTTTATCTATGTTTTAACCATAACAATTATTGTATAGAAAATTAGCACATCTAGGCAAGTATCCCTGCTCGTCTTTACATAGAAGTAGTCTGATATGTACAGTCTTCTGCACATCCATTAATGACAGACAAGGTAGTGAATGCTGTATATCCTTCAATCAGCCCCTCTCTTTGCTCTGAGATCTACACTGGGTGCCAACACTAGATGTTTATTTCACAGTTAGAGAAGGGTACAGGAATTGTGTAATGTGGTTTGTTTTGAAAAGTGGGTTCATAATGTATTGTAGGGATGTACAGCACCAGTATATTGTTGACATTTTATGTTGTTTAACCCACTAAAATAATTATTTTAGAGAAATATGAGGCTCACGTTAAATATACAATATTTATCTTAATTTGCCAAAGTTCTTTTTTTAGAAAATAAACATCTAAAATGTATTTTTATATATAGATAACAATTTTACTTTTAACAATTCTGGGGCTGGCTTTCTTTCTTTGTTACAAGAGGTACACTATTTCTGCTTTTGGATTCAAAGGTAGGATACATATGTAAGATTACAAACAGAAGTCAAGACTAATTATTGCATTCCCTCCATCTTGTTTCAAAATATAAGCATGAATGGCTTGTAGCATGCACACTATGAAAATCTTTCTCCACTGGAGATGCATTCAAATACCTGTAACAGCATTGTTCAGGTTTTGGGTATCTCACCACCTTCTTTTAAATACATTATGGTCTGAAGATCTTGTGCATGGTAGAACATTAACATTCTGTTCCATAAATTGAAAAAGCTATTTTGGGTGTCTACATGGCCTGCCTTAGATACTGGACCAGATTTTCCACAGAATCAAACATTACACAGTTCCTCTAAAGAGCATTCTGGGTATTGACATGCCATCACCCAGCCAGTAATCGTATCTGTAGATAGAGCACTGGATACTGATTTCATCTGTGGGGAAAAACTGTCCTTTTAACAACTTTGTTATGTCAATATGCTCAAAATTGCTTTTTTTTCTATAATGATTTATTTATACAGGGGCTTTTGTTGTCACATTTTATTCACCATAAATTATTTATTTGCTTGAAATATTAAAAAAAAAATCAAACTGTTCAGATCATTGCAGTAACAGGTTATATTTCTGGAAGCAATCATTTCCGCTCAGAAATTTACGCAAAATGTAAACATACTCTCAATTAAATATTGATGATGAAAATACATTTGAGGGAAATCTAAATAGTTTTAATGATAAATTAAGTAAAATGTATAAATAAAAAATATTGACAATAATCAATGTTTTCTACTCATGAAGTATGTAATTTGTGTTTTCAATTTGAATTTGCATTGAACTTAACTAATGATTTTATTTGTGTTATTTATTTTTATTTTTTTATTTTTGAACATTTATTTAATGAGAATGATAAGTGTGTGGTGAACAATTAAAGGACCATTAAATCAACACGTGCATAGTAAAAAGACAATACCATATTGCTTATTCTGAATTTTAAATGAGATATAGATTTCAAAATCTACGTAATTTTTCTGGCCCCTCTATCATGTGAAAGTCATCAGCCAATCATAGACTCATTTGTGTACACTATTTAAAATAAAAAATATGTAATAGTAATCGTTGATTTAGAAAAACTTCCTTATAAATATAAAAACTAAAAATACACTTGTGTGTAGCAATAATATACAAGCACATTCTAGAGGGAAGCTGCAACAGGCATTACTGAGTGACTGAATGCCTCATATGGAGTAGCCAATCTTGGCTTTTATATGCAGCTGACAAGGCTAGTTGTGGCCATATTGTTAGTATAAAGTTCATTGCAGCAATTCTTATCTGTTAAATCCATAAAGGGAGAGATATATAGTAAGGTTAGCCTTAATAAGTCTCCAATGTGCATTTTCCGTTCTTAAAATTACAAAAAAGCCAATATTTTCAAAGATATATTATTTGAAAAGTGGCCAAATAATTCATGAAAGTATATAGCAAACTTGTTGTACTATGCATCAATAAATCATTTATATTAAAAGTATTTATGTTGTCCCTTTAACGAAAAGGTTAAACTAACAAAACAGTTAAAAATGTTTAAATAGCATTTGAAACTAAACAGGAAATGCTTGTGTGTGCATTACTCATCCGAAGGACAAGTTACCCACTGGCTGATAAGAATTACTCCTTGAGCTCAACTGGCAGACAGTGACATGCTCTACAACAAATAAAAAATTATTTATCAGTATCAATTAAGGCAGCACTCAACAATTCCTAATCTCTTAAATAAAAATTGCCCAGGATTTGTGGTTTCCCAAAAGCATAAACCAAATTGCATACACTTAGTTCTCTTCCAAGCAGAAATACAAATTACTTCAGATAAACGTTAATATTTGCATGTCATTACTTTGCAGGAAATTAAAAATAATAGTCATTTCATAGGTTTTCAAGGGTCAGAGATGCAGCTACAAAATAATATAATTGCTAGTCCTTGATGTAAAGAATGTGCTGGTTATTTACTTAGGACCTGTACCATTACAGGGTAACATTTAAAGCATTCAAAATAAATCTTTTAGCTCCTAATACAATTACTTATTGTAAATTATAGCTATTATAGATATCCTGATACACTAGTAAATATTAATGACATTATTCTTAGTTGCAATAACTTTATTTTTCTATAAACAGTTTAAATGACCTAAACTGTTTTAAATTCTAAATATGCTCATTAGACCATTTTGGAGTTTAATCAAATCTATCTATTTGATAATTATCAGCATGTCTTATCGGCAGCACTTTATAAATTATCGGTTTGGTGAAAAATTACTGAAATTATCCCCAATATACTTGATGACATTAGAAAGCAATATCAACAGATATTAAGACTACCTGCTGGATCAATGTTAAAATGAATAATAACCACTTTCATACTAATAAAAATATTCCAAATCAATAACCCAACTAACACACATGTCCACAATAGCATTAATACTCCTGATTAATCCCTTACAAAGACATAAACACATATCTCTATGGTTTTGGAGCATAATAACATAAAGGGATAGTAAAGTCCAAATTAAACTTTCATGATTCAGATAGGGCATGTCATTTTAAACAACTTTTTATTTTACTTTTATCATCAACTTTGCCGTGTTCTCTTGCTATTCCTAGTTGAAAGCTAAACCTAGGTAGGCTCATATGCTAATTTCTAAACCTTTGAAGGCTGCCTCTTATCTGAACGCATTTGACAGTTTTTCACAGCTAGAGGCCGTTAGTTCATGTGTTTCATATAAATAACATTGTGCTCATGCACGTTGAGCTATATAAGAGTCAGCACTAATTGCCTGAAATGCAAGTCAGTCTAAAGATCTGAGATAAGGAGGCAGTCTGCAGAAGCTTAGATACCAGGTAATTACAGAGTTAAAAGGTATATTTCTATAACAGTGTTGGTTATGCAAAACTCGGGAATGGTAAATAAAGATCTTATATATCTTTTTAAACAATAACATTTTTGGTGTTTACTATCCCTTTAATTGCTCAAATCACCTATTAGCATCGCTAAAAACTATTAAAAGTGGTCAATAAACATCCAGAACCCTTGAACATGTAATGTAATTGCTAAACCCACAAAGTGCTAATATTGTTTGTCCCTCATTTCGTTTTTAGATTCCAAAATCAGGAGATTGAGGGGACACCAAACACCTTGAGATTTTTATATACAATGTTTAGATATACATAATGAAATAGCTTTGTGATATATTTTCATGATTTTGTTTTGCCCCATTTTCATGTAATTTAGTTCTGATAACAGAGCTATTTCTAACTTTCAGACCTTGAAATGCACCTGCTGACTTCTCAAGGCAATAACCCTGCTACGTATCTGTCTCTATTGGCTTTAACGGATAATACTTACTAAACAATTCCATTTATACTAACTTTACAACAGTGCCTAGCATTGTTGTCTGCAGACTAAAGCCCAGATTGGTCCCTCCAAATAAGGCAACTGGTGGGTGGAGTTATTGAAAAGTAATTTAAAGGGACATAATACTCATATGCTAAATCACTTGAAACTGATGCAGTATAATTGTAAAAAGCTGACAGGAAAATATCACCTGAGCATCTCTAAGTAAAAAAGGAAAATATTTTACCTCACAATTTCCTCAGCTCAGCAGAGTAAGTTCTGTGTAAAAAGTTATACTTCAGCTTCTGCCCAGCTGCAGGTAAACAAAAAAAGAAAAAAGAAGAAATGAACAGCAGTCAATCAGCATCAACAGTGCTGAGGTCACAAACTCTTTTAATGTGATCCCATGAGATTTCACTTAACTCTCATGAGATTTCATACGCCTAGATTTAGAGTTCTGCGTTAGCCGTCAAAACCAGCGTTAGGGGGTCCTAACGCTGGTTTTTACCGCTCGCTGGTATTTAGAGTCAGTCATGAAAGGGTCTAACGCTCACTTTCCAGCTGCGACTTTTCCATACCGCAGATCCCCCTACGCCATTTGCGTATCCTATCTTTTCAATGGGATCTTTCTAACGCCGGTATTTAGAGTCTTGGCTGAAGTGAGCGTTAGAAATCTAACGACAATACTCCAGCCGCAGAGAAAAGCCAGGAGTTAAGAGCTTTCTGCGCTAACGCCGGTTCATAAAGCTCTTAACTACTGTGCTCTAAAGTACACTAACACCCATAAACTACCTATGTACCCCTAAACCGAGGCCCCCCCACATCGCCGCCACGCTATTAAATTTTTTAACCCCTAATCTGCCGACCGCACACCGCCGCAACCTACATTATCCCTATGTACCCCTAATCTGCTGCCCCTAACATCGCCGACCCCTATATTATATTTATAAACCCCTAATCTGCCCCCCCCCCAAAGTCGCCGCTACCTACCTACAATTATTAACGCCTAATCTGCCGACCGGACCTTACCGCTAATCTAATAAATGTATTAACCCCTAAAGCTAAGTCTAACCCTAACCCTAACACTCCCCTAAGTTAAATATAATTTAAATCTAACGAAATAAAATAAATCTTATTAAATAAATTATTCCTATTTAAAGCTAAATACTTACCTGTTAAATAAACCCTAATATAGCTACAATATAAATAATAATTATATTGTACCTATTTTAGGATTAATATTTATTTTACAGGCAACTTTGTATTTATTTTAACCAGGTACAATAGCTATTAAATAGTTAATAACTAATTAATAGCTACCTAGTTAAAATAAATAAAAAATTACCTGTAAAATAAATCCTAACCTAAGTTACAATTAAACCTAACACTACACTATCAATAAATAAATTAACTAAACTATCTACAATTATCTACAATTAAATACAAATAAATACACTAACTAAAGTACAAAAAATAAAAAAAGAACTGTAACAAAAAATAAAAAAATAATTTACAAACATTATAAAAAGATTACAACAATTTTAAGCTAATTACACCTACTCTAAGCCCCCTAATAAAATAGCAAAGCCCCCCCAAATAAAAAAATGCCCTACCCTATTCTAAAATAAAAATTGTAAAGCTCTTTTACCTTACCAGCCCTTAAAAGTGCCTTTTGCGGGGCATGCCCCAAAGAATTCTGCTCTTTTGCCTGTAAAAAAAAACATACAATACCCCCCCAACATTACAACCCACCACCCCATACCCCTAATCTAACCCAAACCCCCCTTAAATAAACCTAACACTAAGCCCCTGAAGATCTCCCTACCTTGTCTTCACCACAACGGGTATCACCGATCCGTCCAGAAGAGGGTCCGAAGTCTTCATCGTATTCGGCAAGAAGAGCTCCTCCAGAGGGTCCAAAGTCTTCATCCTATCGGGCAAGAAGAGGACATCCGGACCGGCAAACATCTTCATCCAGGCGGCATCTTCTATCTTCTTCCATCCAGCGCGGAGCGGGTCCATCTTCAAGCAGCTGACGCGGAGCCATCCTTCCTCACCGACGGACTAACGACGAATGAAGGTTGGCCAAGATGGCGTCCCTCAAATTCCGATTGGCTGATAGGATTCTATCAGCCAATCGGAATTAAGGTAGGAATAATCTGATTGGCTGATGGAATGTTTATTTATTAGTTATTAACTATTTAATAGCTATTCTACCTGGTTAAAATAAATACAAAGTTGCCTGTAAAATAAATATTAATCCTAAAATAGCTACAATGTAATTATTATTTATATTGTAGCTATATTAGGGTTTATTGTACAGGTAAGTATTTAGCTTTAAATAGGATTATTTAATAAGAAATAATTTATTTCGTTAGAATAAAATTATATTTAATTTAGGGGGGTGGTAGTGTTAGGGTTAGACTTAGCTTTAGGGGTTAATACATTTATTAGAGTAGCGGCGAGGTCCGGTCGGCAGATTAGGGGTTAATACTTGAAGTTAGGTGTCGGAGATGTTAGGGAGGGCAGATTAGGGGTTAATACTATTTATTATAGGGTTTTTGAGGCGGGAGTGAGGCTGATTAGGGGTTAATAACTTTATTATAGTAGCGGTGAGGTCTGGTCAGCAGATTAGGGGTTAATAATTGTAGGTAGGTGGCGGAAACGTTGGGGGCGGCAGATTAGGGGTTAATAAATATAATATAGGGGTCGGCGGTGTTAGGGGCAGCAGATTAGGGGTACATAGGGATAACGTAGGTTGCGGCGGTGTACAGAGCGGCAGATTAGGTGTTAAAAATAATATGCAGGGGTCAGCGATAGCGGGGGTGGCAGATTAGGGGTTAATAAGTGTAAAGTTAGGGGTGTTTAGACTCGGGGTACATGTTAGGGTGTTAGGTGTAGACTTAGGAAGTGTTTCCCGATAGGAAACAATGGGGCTGCGTTAGGAGCTGAACGCTGCTTTTTTGCAGGTGTTAGGTTTTTTTTCAGCCCAAACTGCCCCATTGTTTCCTATGGGGATATCGTGAACGAGCACGTTTTTGAAGCTGGCCGCGTCCGTAAGCGCCGCTGGTATTTAGAGTTGCAGTGGCGGTAAATATACCTGTACGCTCCCTTTTTGGAGCCTAACGCAGCCCTTCTGTGAACTCTAAATACCAGCTGTATTTAAAAGGTGCGAGGGGAAAAATACACACGTAGCTAACGCACCCCTTTGGCCGCAGAACTCTAAATCTAGCCGGTAGTAAACTTCCTTAAACTGAAATAACATGAGTGTGCAAGAAAGCTCACTCCCTTAGCTGTCCCAGGACAGACATACTGATTTGTTGCTTAGAAGTCCTTTACAATGGGATGTGGCTACTGATGAACTTAAAATATCTTTCTTTTTTACATAGAGATGTTCAGGTGATATTTTCTAGTCAGCTTTTTACAGCTATGCTGCATCACTTTCAAGTGTTTCAACATTTGGGTACCATGGCCCTTTAAGTAAAAAGGATATTAATTTATTTTAAAAATGTTAAGACTTGGCTAGTATGTAATTTTATAGCAACACAACAGGAATGTCTTGTAATTACAGGATGTTTATTGTCCCTTTAAATAAAAAAAAATGTTTTTAGATTGATTTGTTCTTCAGGTATATTAATGGCAGAGCTTCTTGTAATTGTGATCAGAGAAAAAACACACAGACAATATAGTCTGATGTCCAGAAATCATTATCTGTCTAAACAAGCACTTGATTGTACTCAACCCCTTTAATTTTGAATGAATTCCCCTTTTTATGTGCCTAACTCCTTCAAAAAAGTTTTAAACACATAAGCAAGATTTGCACTCCTAAAAACACCCCTATTCTGGTCCACTGATCATAAAGCTCAAATCAAACATTATCCAGTCATGCCAGGGTAAATCTAAAGCCAACAATACTGCAAACAATTCACTTCAGCAACCACATTCAATAAATATTAATTTGTTCATATAGTTTTGGCTTCAAAACTCATTTTGCCTCAAATTTAAGAAACAAGTGTACCCTTTCCCATTTCAGGACCCTCGTGCAAAAATAGATTGCACTAATTCCTTCATGTGTGACAAAAAAAAAAACGAGAGCGCATTCTTCTGCCACACCATTTTATAAAAGTCTAATGAAAAATAGTAGAATATTTCTCACACAAGTAGTGATGTCTTGTACCATGAATTGTTAATGTCCTCACAAGATATACACATATAAATAATTCCTTACTATAGAAGTGTGCATATACACATATATATATATATATATACAGTATATATATATATACTGTATATATATATATACACCTACATACATACATATGTGTGTATGTATGTGTGTTTTTATATATATATATATATATATATATACAGTATATATATATATATATATATATATATATATATATATATATATATATATATATATAGTATAATAGCATAGCAAATAAGTACACAATAAAGAGTCATAGAAATTTTCTGACAAATTTCAAAATGAACTGCAATTTGCTACCCCCGTATCATGTGACAGCCTTTAGCCAATCATAGACTAATATATGTATACTCTGTGAACTCTTGCACCAATTAAATTAACTATATTACATATTACATATTAAAAAACTCTAAGCCTACTCAAATTAATTAAATATACTATTAAAAATTACTAAATTACAAAAAAAACACTGTTACAAAAAAAAAACACAGTATCAAAAATAAAAACAAATTACACCTAATCTAATAGCCCTATCAAAATAAAAAAGCCCCCCAAAATAAAAAAAAACCTAGACTACAATAAACTACAAATGGCCCTTAAAAGGGCCTTTTGCGGGGCATTGCCCCAAAGAAATCAAGAAATCAGCTCTTTTACCTGTAAAAAAAATACAAACACCCCCAACAGTAAATCCCACTACCCAACCAACCAACCCCCACAAATAAAAACCCTATCTAAAAAACCTAATCTCCCCAATGCCCTGAAAAGGACATTTGTATGGGCATTGCCCTTAAAAGGGCATTTAGCTCTTTTATATGCCCAGACCCTACACTAAAAATAAAACCCACACAAAAAACACTTAAATAAACCTAACACTAACCCCCGATGATCCACTTACAGTTTTTGAATTTCCGCTTGAAGGATCCATCCAGTTGGCAAGAAGTCTTCATCCGGGCAGCAAGAAGTCTTCATCCGAGCGGCAGGAAGTCTTCATCCAGGCGGCCTCTTCCATCTTCATCCAGCCGGCAAAGTCTTCATCCATGTGGCCTCTTCTATCTTTATCCATCCGGCGTGGAGCAGGTCCATCCTGAAGACATCTGGCGAGGAGCTCCTCTTCAATACGGTCTCCACCGTAAACTGGCTCTTGAATACAAGTGACATCATCCAAGATGGCGTCCCTTGCATTCCTATTGGCTGAAAGGTTCCAATCAGCCAATAGGATTAGAGCCGCTAAAATCCTATTGGCTGTTCCAATCAGCCAATAGGATTTGAGCAGCTCTCATCCAATTGGCTGTTCCAATCAGCCAATATGATGAGAGCTCGATCCTATTGGAACAACATTTTTTTTTTACAGGTAAAAGAGCTGATTTCTTTTGGGCAATGCCCCGCAAAAGGCCCTTTTTAGGGCCATTGGTAGTTTATTGTAGGCTAGGGGTTTGCTTTTATTTTGGGGGGGTTATTTTGATAGGGCTATTAGATTAGTTGTAATTCGTTTTTATTTTTGATACTGTGTTGTTTTTTAACTTATTTTTTTTGTAATTTAGTGATTTTTAATAGTATATTTAAATAATTTGAGCAGGGTTAGGGTTTTTAATATGTAATATAGTTAATTTAATTGGTAGTTTAATGTAATTTTAGTATAATAGTTAGGGTAGGTTAATTAATAGTTTAATATAGTTTAATTTAATTCTACAGGTAAGTTTTAATTTATTATAAGATAGGGATGTTGTAATTTTAATGTAAAGTTAGCGGGTTGTTAGGTTTAGGGGTTAATAGCTTAATTTAGTTTATGGCGATGTGGGGGGCTGGCGGTTTAGGGGTTAATAGGTTTAGTTAGTGGTAGTGATGTGGGTTGCCAGGGGTTTAGGGGTTAATACATTTATTTAGTTGCAGCGGGGTCCGGGAGTGGTGGAATAGGGGTTAATACATTTATTTAGTTGTGGCGGGGTCCGGGAGCAGCAGGATAGGGATTAATACCTTTATTTACATTGCGGCGGGGTCCGGGAGCGGCGGAATAGGGGTTAATAACATTATGTAGGTGGCGGCAATATCGGGCGGCAGATTAGGGGTGTTTAGACTCGGGGCTTATGTTAGGGTGTTAGGTGTAAACGTTACTGGTTTTCTACCATAGAAATCAATGGGATATCTGGCAGCATCGAACATAATCTTTCACTGCTTTCAGACTCCCATTGATTCCTATGGCATCCGTGGCCTCCAGGGTGGCGGATTGAAAACCAGGTACGCTGGGCCGGAATAGCCAGAAGTGTACCGGTTAACTATTTGATAACTTTTAAAAAGTGTCAAATAGTGCCGAATGTGTATTCGGAACATCTGTAATGACATAAGCATCGATCTGTGTCGGATTGAGACCGGCGGATTGTATGTTACGTCACAGATTTCAACTTTTACCGGTCTGTAGGCTTTGATAACTAGGTCAAATCTAGCTTGCCAGAATTACGCTGCGGAATTCCAGCGTATTTGCGGTTGACGGCTTGATAGATATCTCCCTCGTTCTGAATCATGTAAGCTTCATTTTGACTTTGGTGTCCCAAATCCAAAACTATTGGTTTCCAAACTATTCCAAAATCCAAAATGTTTCTGTTCCCCGGCAGTTTAGATAAAGGGTTTTATAACTACTGTATATTGCTTTTTTAATGGAATCCTAATTAGTGAATTCATTTGCTCCATCTATTGCATGCACTTTTTGAAATTGTACATTTAAACTCCATGTATGAAGCAGCGAAAGCTGCTCCGGAGTCCTTGCGGGGCAGGTTCGCATATGCGAGCCTGCTTCCGGCAATCTAACAAGCAGCAGTCATTAGACCGCTGCTTCTTACACCCAAGCCACCTCTGAGGTGGCGAGGGAAAATCACTGAGAGCTAGTTCGCTCGCTCGCTTGCTTGCTTGACAGCCCCTTCAGTCGTGCGATTGATCCGCTGCCCGTGTGTAGCGAAGGCGGGCAGACAACTTCGCTACTTGAGAAGCTGTCCGCCCGCCTGTTAGTACATAGAGCCCAAAGTTTTTGTTAGTAGTTATACTATAGAATAATTTGTGTTTACAACTATAGCATGTAAATGATGTATTAAAATAATTTACATATACTGTTTATAACATTCATTTAATATACATGCTATTTATAATTGGATTTAATTACATAGTTGTGTTTTGTTGGCACATATAAACTCAAGGGACTATTCAAATATTGAATATTTGAAGAAATATATTTAGTTTAAGGGTTTTTTATATAATAATTGAATTGTAACATTACAATTTAAAATATGTGTAATATTTAAAAATTCTAAAGAATAGCAAGAAATCCTTTCAAAGATTTTCATCATCAATATTTACCTAAGGGAAAAAAATCTTAAAAACATTCATCCATTATATCAAATGGTAAAAAAATTATGTAATTTCCAATCTTTTTAATTGGACATAAAGCATGTTTAGTGCCAAACACAGAAATATTTGTATTTACACAGTAATTAAATATATGTGAAATGAATTCATTTTGGGGGAGTTAAATGTTTATAATAGATAAAACAAATGCAATGCTGTAATTGAGAAATGATGTTTGTTGTTGTAGTTTAAGTCATCTTAGTTTAGATAACAGTGTTTACAAAAGAAAAAAACATTAAATTGAATACAAATGTTTATCACTACCTAGTTAGAAAAACAAGATTTATTTGCTGACATTTAAGAACACATATTCAGAAGATCATTAATGAATACCATTTAATGCAATTTCTTGCTCTAATACTAATATGCTTTAAAAGGGCTTAAGCAGATAATATTTATAGAGTCTAATATCCTGTGTAATAGATGATTCAGCTATGATAATCACATAATCATTTTGCTACTATTTGTTTTAAAGGGACACAAAGCGGCAATTGGACAGTGTTCTAATGCATTAAAAAACATTGTATTGCACCCTATGCCTATGAGTTTAACCCTGAAAAATGAAATAAACTCATAGGCAAAGACAGACCTTTGAGACAATCAGGGATGGTGTAAATGCATAGCTTCTAATAACAAGCTGTTTTCAACTCAGGGTCATCAGAAGACTTTAACTATGTGTTTAATTTGCAGGACTAAATACAAAGGTATAGACACTCAACGGTGCAATAAGGAGCTGATCTGACATATTAGATAAGTTTCCTATTGCAGATTTATGTCCCTTTAAGTGATCATTTTTCAAATTAATAATTTACTCAACAAATTATTTCAAAAGGAATTATTTTACACGGGTACATTATTGAAAACAAAATATTCAGAGACCTTCTCATTAAACCAATATCTACAGTAAATGCACAGGAACTGCAGTTTGTTTATGACAATTTAATAATCATTTGAAAAAGTAACAATGTATTACTGTGGACTCCAGGTGGTGCCATATCTAACTTGTATGCTATGTTGATTGCACGTTTCAAGATGTTCCCGGAAGTTAAAGAGAAAGGAATGGCAGCTATCCCCAGACTGGTTGCCTTTACATCAGAACATGTATGTTTTTCTCTTTTTCATTTACCATTTTATCTATAGTAGTTTCCTATAGCAACATTATTGAAAAGCAGATTCCATGTAATAATTACAATATTGAATGAACCTAAACATGATTTAAAATATTAATTAAATGTATATCATATTTATTTAATTAAATACTTAATTGAGGTCATTTTTTATGATGCATCATTTTTTTAATGTATTTTGTTCTGCTGAAAAAAATGTTTTTACATTTAAGAAGATGTTTCGCTGACCAATGGATTCTGCATAATGTGATAAAAGCATTCACTTCCTAGCATATTTAAGTAACGCTCTTTCACATGCATGATAGAGATCATTGGTATGAGTATAATGTTAATTAAAGGGACACTGAACTCAAATTTTTTCTTTCGTGATTCAGAAAGAGCATGCAATTTTACTCAAATTTCTAATTTACTCCTACTATCAAATTTTCTTCATTATCTTGGAATCTTTATTTAAAAATCAAGAATGTAAGTTTAGATACCGGCCCATTTTTGGTGAACAACCTGGGTTGTTCTTGCTGATTGGTAGATTGATTTAACCGACCAATAAACAAGTGATGTCCAGAGTACTGAATCAACAAATAGCTTAGATGCCTTCTTTTTCAAATAAAGATAGCAAAATAATGAAGAAAAAATTATAATAGGAGTAAATTAGAAAGTTGCTTAAATTACATGCTCTATCTGAATCACGAAATAAAAAAATTGGGTGCAATGTCCCTTTAAACATGCTTCAGGAAATACTGTTGCACAGAGTTATATTTAGGCGTCACAATGTTGTAGGCCTGATCTAATGGACTATTCCTCTCATTTAAAGTATTTTACTTTCCCACAATGATGCTCCTGTTTCTCATTAACTGAATATTGATTAGCATTTTGCGTCCACAGTGTAGGTTGTAAGCCATAAAGTGAGATCCAGACAGACTCCAGAAGAGTGCTACAAAATCAGCTACAGGTGTCTGTTTTCCTTTCATACTTTGTTGCCCTAGGGCCTAGGCCTACTTGATTTATGGAGAAATACATCCATTTATTAAAGAGATATGAAAGTCCAAATTAAATTTTAAAAAATCAGATAGAGCATGTCATTTAATACACTTTCCAAATCACTTCGACTTTCAAATGTGTTTTGTTTTCTTTAAAAAAGCAATGCACATGGGTGAGCAAATCACAAATGGCATATATACACAGCCACCAATCAGCAGCTACTGAGCCTATTTAGATGTACTTTTCAACAAAGGATTTCAAGATAGTGAAGAAAATTAAATAAAAAAAGTAAAATGGAAATTTTGTTAAAATTGCATGCTCTTTCTGAATCGTGAAAGAAAATATTTTGGTTTCATGTCCCTTTAACATGTTCAGAAACTTCATAAATTAAAATGCATTCAGCAAGAGCCAAACGTTATTTAATATAGTTGATACCTATTAAAATTACTTCTTTTTTTTAAAAGGACAGTAAATAATGATTTTGCCATAAGATATTAAAAATATATATGTATTTTTATATGTATTAGAATATAAACTATATATCCCAATTGCTTTTGAAAAAACATAATTTATGTAAGAACTTACCTGATAAATTAATTTTTTTCATATTGGCAAGAGTCCAAGAGCTAGTGACGCATGGGATATACAATCCTACCAGGAAGGGCAAAGTTTCCCAAACCTCAAAATGCCTATAAATACACCCCTCACCACACCCACAATTCAGTTTAACGAATAGCCAAGTAGTGGGGTGATAAAGAAAGGAGTAAAAAGCATCAACAAAGGAATTTGGAAATAATTGTGCTTTATACAAAAAAATCATAACCACCATAAAAATGGGGTGGGCCTCATAGACTCTTGCCAATATGAAAGACATGAATTTATCAGGTAAGTTCTTACATAAATTATGTTTTCTTTCATGTAATTGGCAACAGCTGCCTGAAGAACTTTTGTTCAAAAAACTGCTTCCTAAGAAGCAAATACATCAAAATGGTAGAATATAGTAAATGTATGCAAAGAAGACTAAGTTGCTGCTTTGCAAATTTGATCAACTGAAGCTTCATTCTTAAAAGCCCAAGAAGTAAAAACTGATCTAGTAGAATGAGCTGTAATTCTCTGAGGCAGGGCTTTACCCGACTCCAAATAAGCTTGATGAATCAAAAGCTTTAACCACGATGCCAAAGAAGCCTTCTGACCTTTCCTGGAACCAGAAAAGATAACAAATAGACTAGAAGTCTTCCTGAAATCTTTAGTAGCTTCAACATAATATTTCAGAGCTCTCACCACATCCAAAGAATGTAAAGATCTCTCCAAAGAATTCTTAGGATTAGGACACAAAGAAGGGACAACAATTTCTTTATTAATGTTGTTAGAATTCACAACCTTAGGTAAGAATTTAAATGAAGTCCGCAAAACTGCCTTATCTTGATAAAAAATCAGAAAAGGAGATTCACAAGAAAGAGCAGATAATTCAGAAACTCTTCTAGCAGAAGAGATGGCCAAAAGGAACAACACTTTCCAAGAAAGTAGTTTAATGTCCAAATAATGCATAGGCTCAAATGGAGGAGCTTGTAAAACCTTCAAAACCAAATTAAGACTCCAAGGAGGAGAGATTGATTTAATGACAGGCTTGACACGAACCAAAGCCTGTACAAAACAGTGAATATCAGGAAGTTTAGCAATTTTTCTGTGGAATAAAACAGAAAGAGCAGAGATTTGTCCTTTCAAGGAACTTGCAGACAAACCTTTATCCAAACCATCCTGAAGAAACTGTAAAATTCTAGGAATTCTAAAAGAATGCCAAGAGAATTTATGAGAGGAACACCATGAAATGTAAGTCTTCCAAACTCGATAATAAATCTTTCTAGAAACACATTTACGAGCCTGTAACATAGTATTAATCACTGAATCAGAGAAACCTCTATGACTAAGCACTAGGCATTCAATTTCCATACCTTCAAATGCAAAGATTTGAGATCCTGATGGAAAAACGGACCTTGAGAAAGAAGGTCCGTTCTTAATGGAAGTGGCTAAGGTTGGCAACTTTACATCCGAACAAGACCCGCATACTAAAACTTGTGAGGCCATTCTGGAGCCACCAGCAACACAAGTGATTATTCCATGATGATTTTGGAGATCACTCTTGGAAGAAGAACTAGAGGCAGGAAAATATAAGCAGGTTGTAATGTTCTGTTAGTCCTGTAACCTTGTGGATCACAACTGCAGCCCTAGAATAATTTTGGTTTGTATGCCTTTAAGTACAATGGTTACTATGGAGCTGGCAATAGTAACGTTGGTAAAGGCAGGTTAATAAGATAGTTTGTTATCCAGTCAGATAATGTAGTACCACACAGGCTTAGGAATAATTCACAGGACTGATTCAGTATATCTATGCTGAGAAAAGAAACAGCCTATCAGAGTTACCGTTACTGCAATGACTGGAGTGCTCTGCGATATGTTGCAGAGTGGATGGAAGCATTGGCTGTCAGGAATATTAATAATCACTCCCGTGGAACTCACGTGGCAATGTTCAGTTAGGAGAGTGTTTTACACTGAGCGTGCTGAATACCCTGGCAGCTCAGTGTAATTCACAGGTTGAACTCTGCTGAACAAGCAGGGAGCCTGTCAGGGCAGTTCCTCTCTGTTGCTGCATCTCTTAGTTGGACAAGAATCTGTTCAGACTTCAAATATTCCCTTTTGGCTAGCTTGCCCCTTGTACAGAGAGAGTTCACAACTTTGCAGGCAAAAAACAGTTTTAGGATGAAGCTGGTAGTGGTTATAATCCAAAAATAGATTAATAGGACAGGATTGCTGCATACAATCCCTGCACCTTACAATTCTGAAGCAAGGAGATAGGGGTGTGGGAAGTTTAAATAACCTCTGGTGAGGTTAGGTCTGCAGTTAAAGGGACAGCAGAACTGATGTAAGTTAGGAAATCCTGACATACCCCCTACCTCAGGGCAGCTGCCCACCAGCTGCAAATCTAGGACGTTCTGGATGTCGTCTATGGAATATTGAAACCAGACAAGGAGCTTGTACATTTGTGGAGGGTTCCCATGAGTCCTCATCAGGTCCGTAACCCTTAAAATGTATTAAATATTGGAGTTTCCCCATTTCTGATCCATGAGTCCCGGATGGCATCCACCTCATAGTCCACTTCTGAGTCAAACTGTAACTCTGATGCTGAGTTGATCTCTGTTTGCCGCAATGTCCGATAAGGCTTAAGTAATGAGACATGAAAAGTGGGGTGTAGGCGATAAGTGGTTGGCAGGTCCAAAGTAACAGCGTTCTCGTTCACTATCATGGTTATCCAATAGGGTCCAATGAAGTTTACGCTAAGTTTCTTGCTAGGTGTCTTGAGCTTGATATGTTTCATGGCTAACCAAACCTTATCCCCCACCCTATATAAGAGAGGTGGTCGTCTTTTCATATCATAGTATCGCTTCTGGGTCTTTTGGGTTTCGGCTATGTTCTCTCTTGAGTGTTGGAAAAGTTCCAGGAAAGAATTGGTGGTATCATCCACTTGGGGACAGGTAGTGTCATTTTGTGGGACTAGTTGGAATGAAGGATGGAATCCATAGTTCGAGAAAAAGGTGTTTTACTAGTTGTGGCATTTTCCGAATTATTGTAGGCAAATTCTGCCAATGGGAGGCTTTGGAACCATTGGTTTTGTTGGTTTGAGCAGTAACACCTAAGGTACTGCTCTATCCATTGGTTCACCCTCTCGGTCTGGCCATTAGTCTGTGGATGAAACGAAGTGCTGTAGCGATGTTCTACTTGCATATTCTTACATAGCTGTTTCCAGAACTGGGATATATATTATGTTCCCCTGTCAGAGATTATGGTCTGTGGTAAGCCATGTAATTTCACAATGTTGTTAAGGAATAGGCTGGCGGTTTCTGAAGATGTGGGCAACTTGTGATAGGGTAGGAAGTGTGCCATTTTGGTGAGAAGGTCTACGATGACTAGAATGGTGTTATGGTTATCGGAAGTTGGGAGGTCCACTATAAAATCTATTCCTATGCATTGCCATGGTCTTCCTGGGATCTGTAGGGACATGAGTAAGCCAAAAGGACATCTCCTATCAGTTTTACAAACGGTGCAAATCGGACAAGTTTCAACATATTCCTTTACAGATAAAGGTAGGGAAGGCCACCAATAAGATCTTTTTATCAATTCTATGGTCTTTGTAATGCCTGGATGTCCAGACATAGTGGAGTTGTGATGCTCTTTAAGTATGGTAGTTCGTAAGGCAGATGGTATATATAGTTTGTTGATGTGGTATAGGAGACCATCTGCATGTAAATCAAGAGGAACTTTAGTAACAGAGGTATCTTCAGATTGTCTCTGTTTCAATTATTCAATGAAGGTTGGTGTCAGTGCAATAATCTGGTCAGAGGGAATAACAGTAGCAGGTTGGTTAAATGTTTCAGGTTTCATGTCCTTCCTTGAGAGGGCATCTACCTTACCATCCTTGCTTCCAGCCCTATACGTGATGTAGAAATGAAATCTGGAATGGAAAAGACTCCATCTGAGTTGCCGAGCAGACAGGGTTCTGTTAGTTTGCAGATATTCCAAATTCTTATGGTCTGTATATATGAGGATAGGATACTTTGTTCCTTCTAGAAGGTGTCTCCAATGTTCAAGGGATGATTTTATTACTAGTAGTTCCTTCTCACCGACTGGGTGGTTTTATTCAGCAGTGCTCATCATACTGGAGAAGAAGGCAACTGGATGCATTGGTTTGTCTGGTGATTTTTATTGTGAGAGAATGGAACCTAGGGCGTAGTCAGAGGCATCTACTTCTAGAATGTATGGAAGATTTGGATCTGGGAACCGTAAAATAGGTGCTTGACAGAATTTCTCTTTCAGGGATTCGAATATGTTCTGTTTTGTGGCCGACCATTGGAAAGGAATTTTGACACTGGTGAGACCAGTCAGAGGTTTCACTAAAGTTGAGTAATTCTTGATGAATTTCCTATAGTAGTTTGTGAACCCCAAAAACCTTTGCCATTCCTTTTTTGAGCTGGGCACTGACCAAGTCCTAATCGCTTCAACCTTTGTTTTATGCTTCTCTATACCATTTGGGGTAATGTGGTATCCTAAAAAAGTTATTTCAGTAGTATGGAAATGCCATTTCTCGGGTTTGGCATACAGCTGATGATGTCTTAGTCGTGTTAACACCCATCTCACATGTTTTCGATGATCCTCCAAATTGTTTGAATATACTTGGATATAGTCCAGGTACACCACGACACAAATATCCAACAAATCCCTAAAAACATCATTAATAAGATGTTGGAAAGTTGCAGGCGTGTTGCAGAGGATAAATGGCATCACGGTGTATTCATACAACCCATAATGGGTCCTGAAAGCCATGAGCCATTCGTCCCCTTTTCTAATGCGAACGAGGTTATACACACCTCTTAGGTCCAATTTGGTGTAAATTCGAGCTGTGCTTAGGCATTCGATAAGTTTGGGAATCAGGGGTAATTTGTAATGATTTTTTACAGTCCTCTTATTTAATTCCTGATAATCTATTATGGGTCTGAGCGTTTGGTCTTTATTTTTGACAAAAAATATTCCCGCGCCTGCAGGGGATGTAGATGCTTGAATGAAACCCTTCCTTAAGTTTTCCGAGATGTATGTTTTCAGATGGTCCAATTCTGGTTGAGAAAGCGGATATATATGTCCGTTGGGAATGGTGGACCCGGGTATGAGTTCTATAGGACAATCATAGTCTCGATGAGGTGGTAGATTTTCAGCCTCCTTTTTGGAGAAAACATCTTTGAAATCTAGGTACTCTGGAGGTATAGAAATTTCACTCACATGGCAGATAGTAGGATGTGGATGACAAGTATCCTTACAATAAACTGATGAGAATTGGACTTATAGCCGATCCCAGAGTATGGTAGGTTGATGCGTTTGTAGCCATTGAAGGCCTAATACTACAAGGAATAGAGGTGAGGGAATGATGTTGAATGAAATATATTCTACATGACAGTTTGGACTGTGACCTTAAGAGGTATGGTCTGGTGTGTAATGGGTCCTGTGTTGATTAGGGACCCATCAATAACTCGGATGGAGACAGGTTTTGCTTTCAAAACAACAGGTATTTTATTTTTATACACTACAGCTGAGTCTTTGAAACTTGTATAGGCTCCGGAGTCAATGATGGCCTCACTGAGAAGAAGGTGGTGGTCCCACTGCAATGAAAGGGATAGAGAACAATAAGCCACATTGTTAACCTTTGCAGTTAGGTTGGTAGATATAAGGTGGGACATGTGCTTCTTTTGCCTTTGAAGTATGGGGCAATCCTTCACAGCATGCTGGCTGGAGGCACAGTACATGCAGAGATTGTTTAGTCTGCATCAGGTACGTTCTTCTGGTTGAAGTGGGCCTTTGGCAAAACCAATATCCATTGGTTCAGCAGGTTGAGCAGTGGGAGCTCTACGGTATGTGGGTAATTCTTTTGAGGATAGATCTAAGCCATGTCTCTCAACCCTGCGTTCCCGGAGGAGTCTATCTATTTGTATACTCAGAGCTATCAACACTTCAAGGTATTTAGGAAGCTCTGATCGGGCAAGCTCATCCTTCACAAGTTCTGACAACCCTAAACTATACTGGTTTCTGAGAGCAATGTCACTCCATTCAGTATCCTTAGCATACTGTTTAAATTCTGTGAGATACTCCTCTGCAGGTCTCTTACCTTGCTTAAGAGCTCTCATTTTTAATTCAGCAGTGAGCTGCTTGTTAGTGTCTTCATAAATAACACCCATTTCCTTAAAGAAATCTTCTAGGGAAGAGAGTATAGGATGATCTTCTTCAAAGAAAGACTCAGCCCATTTACGGGGTTCTCCTCTAAGGAATGAAATGCATTCTGTACGGTAAGTCTTCCTTTTGAGAGTGAAGAGTTGCAAGCATTTTTAAATTGTGTGAATTGTCACCTGTCACCGGAAAACTTGTCTGGTAGACCAACCTGTGGTTCAGGTATAGGATCAGTAAGGGTTAATTTGGAAGTCATAGTGTCTTTTATGATACCTGTGAGGTTATCATTCTGTACCTTTAATTCCCTGAAGGCTTGAGCTAACTGATCCACTATTTGGGAGAGTGAATACACAATTTGGGGTAGGTCTGCTGGATCCATTTATTGGCTTCAGAATTATGTAATGTTCTGTTAGTCCTGTAACGTTGTGGATCACAACTGCAGCCCTAGAATAACTTTGGTTTGTATGCCTTTAAGTACAATGGTTACTATGGAGCTTGCAATAGTAACGTTAGTAAAGGCAGGTTAATAAGATAGTTTGTTATCCAGTCAGATAATGTAGTACCACACAGGCTTAGGAATAATTCACAGAACTGATTCAGTATATCTATGCTGAGAAAAGAAACAGCCTGTCAGAGTTACCGTTACTGCAATGACTGGAGTGCTCTGAGATATGTTGCAGAGTGGATGGAAGCATTGGCTGTCAGGAATATTAATAATCACTCCAGTGGAACTCACGTGGCAATGTTCAGTTAGGAGAGTGTTTTACACTGAGCGTGCTGAATACCCTGCAGCTTAGTGTAATTCACAGATTGAACTCTGCTGAACAAGCAGGGAGCCTGTCAGAGCAGTTCCTCTCTGTTGCTGCAGCTCTTAGTTGTCAAAGGAATCTGTTCAGACTTCAAATATTCCCTTTTGGCTAGCTTGCTCCTTGTACAGAGAGAGTTCACAACTTTGCAGGCAAAAACAGTTTTAGGATGAAACTGGTAACGGTTATAATCCAAAAATAGATTAATAGGACAGGATTGCTGCATACAATCCCTGCACCTTACATTTCTGAAGCAAGGAGATAGGGGCGTGGGAAGTTTAAATAACCTCTGGTGAGGTTAGGTCTGCAGTTAAAGGGACAGCAGAACTGATGTAAGTTAGGAAATCCTGACATAGGTTGATAACACCAAGGAGGTGTCAACGCATCCACTGCTTCTGCCTGAGGATCCCTGGACCTGGACAGGTACCTGGGAAGTTTCTTGTTTAGATGAGATGCCATCAGATCTATTTCTGGAAGACCCCACATCTTAACAATTTGAGAAAACACATCTGGGTGGAGAGACCACTCTCCAGGATGTAAAGTCTGACGACTGCGATAATACACTTCCCAATTGTCTATACCTGGAATATGAACCACAGAAATTAGACAGGAGCTGGATTCTGCCCAAACAAGTATCCGAGATACTTCTTTCATAACTAGAGGGCTGTGAGTCCCAACCAGATGATTGACATATGCCACAGTTGTGATATTGTCCGTCTGAAAACAAATGAACAGTTCTCTCTTCAATAGATGCCAAAACTGAAGAGCCCTGAGAATCGCATGGAGTTCCAAAATATTTATTGGTAATCTCGCCTCTTGAGATTTCCAAACCCCTTGTGCTGTCAGAGATCCCCAACCTGAAAGACTCGCATCTATTGTGATCACAGTCCAGGTTGGACGAACGAAAGAGGCCCCTAGAACAATACGATGGTGATCTAACCACCAAGAGATAGTCGAACATTGGGATTTAAGGATATTAATTGTGATATCCTTGTATAATCCCTGTACCACTGGTTCAGCATACAAAGCTGGAGGGGTCTCATATGAAAACAAGCAAAGGGGATCACGTCCAATGCTGCAGTCATGAGACCTAAAATTTCCATGCATATAGCTACTGAAGGGAATGACTGAGACTGAAGATTCTGACAGGCTGCAACCAATTTCAAATGTCTCTTGTCCATTAGAGACAAAGTCATGGACATTGAATCTATCTGGAAACCTAAAAAGGTTACCCTTGTCTGAGGAATCAAATAACTTTTTAGTAAATTGATCCTCCAACCATGTTTTTGAAGAAACAACACTAGTTGATTCATGTGAGATTCTACAGAACATAAAGATTGAGCAAGTACCAAGATATTGTCCAAATAAGGAAACACAGCAATACCCCACTCTCTGATTACAGATAGTAGGGCACCGAGAACCTTTGAAAAGATTCTTGGAGCTGTCGCTAGGCCAAAAGGAAGAGCAACAAATTGGTAATGCTTGTCTAGAAAAGAGAATCTCAGGAAATGATAGTGCTCTGGATGAATCAGAATATGAAGATATGCATCCTGTAAGTCTATTGTGGACATATAATGCCCTTGCTAAACAAAAGGCAGAATAGTCTTTATAGTCACCATTTTGAAAGTTGGTACTCTTACATATCGATTCAAAATTTTTAGATCCAAAACTGGTCTGAATGAATTTTCTTTCTTTGGGACAATGAATAGATTTAAAAAAAAAAAAAAACAGACCCTGTTCCTGAAACTGAACTGGCATGATTACCCCTGATAACTCCAGGTCTAAAACACACTTCAGGAAAGCCTGAGCCTTTGCTGGGTTTGCAGGGATGCGTGAGAGAAAAAAATCTTCTCACAGGCGGTCTTACTCTGAATTCTATTCTGTACCCCTGAGAGACAATACTCTGAATCCATTGATTTTGAACCCAATTGGTCCAAACATCTTTGAAAAATCTTAATCTGCCCCTACCAGCTGAGATGGAATGAGGGCCGCACCTTCATGCGGACTTGGGGGCTGGCTTTGATCTCTTGAATCCACCTCAGAACCAAATAACTTATTACCTTGGAAAGAAAGAGGTAGCAATCTGGACTTTGAAGTCATGTCAGCATTCCAAGATTTAAGCCACAAAGCTCTTCTAGCTAAAATAGCTAAAGACATAGATTTAACATCAATTTTGATGATATCAAAAATGGCATCACAAATAAATTATTAGCATGTTGAATCAAGTTAACAATGCTAGACAAATCATGATCCAATACTTGTTGCGCTAAAGTTTCCAACCAAAAAGTTGAAATTGCAGGCCTGAGAAGATGACCTGAATATAAATAGGCTTTCCTTAGATTAGATTCAAGTTTACTATCTAAAGGATCTTTAAAAGAAGTACTATCTTCTGTAGGAATAGTAGTACATTTATTAAGAGTAGAGATAGCCCCATTAACGTTGGGGATCTTTTCCCAAAACTCTAAAGTAACTGCTGGCAAAGGATACAATTTTTTAAACCTTGAAGAAGGAATAAAAGAAGTACCAGGCCTATTCCATTCCTTAGAAATCATATCAGAAATAGCATCAGGAACTGGAAAAAACTCTGGAATAATCACAGGAGGTTTATAAACAGAATTTAAATGTTTACTAGTTTTAATATCAAGAGGACTAGTTTCCTCCATATCCAATGTAATCAACACTTCTACTAACAAAGAACGAATATACTCCATTTTAAATAAATAAGAAGATTTGTCAGTTTAAATATCTGAGGCAGGATCTTCTGAACCAGATAGATCCCCATCAGAGAAGGATAATTCAGCATGTTGCCGGTCATTTGAAATTTCATCATTTTTATGAGAAGTTTTAAAAGACCTTTTACATTTATTAGAAGGCGGGATTGCAGACAAAGCCTTCTGAATAGAATCAGAAATAAATTATTTAAAATTTACAGGTATATCTTGTGCATTAGATGTTGAGGGAACAGCAACAGGTAATGAACTACTACTGATGGATACATTCTCTGAATGTAAAAGTTTATCATGACAACTATTACAAACCACAGCAGGAGATATAACCTCCAAAAGTTTACAACAAATGCACTTAGCTTTGGTAGAACTGTTATCAGGCAGCAGGGTTCCAACAGAGATTTCTGAGACAGGATCAGATTGTGACATCTTGTATATGTAAGAGAAAAAAACAACATATAAAGCAAAATTATCTTGGTCCTTATATGGCAGTTTCAGGAATGGGAAAAAATACAAACATCATAGCCCTCTGATAGAGAAAAAAAGGCAAGAGGCATATAGGAATGGGATCTTAAATAATAAAAATATTTTTTTGCGGCAAAAACGTCCGGAAATGACACACTCGCGTCACAGATGATGCAACCTTGTGAAGGACTCAGCGTCGACTAAGACGCCGGAAATGATGAATTTGCGTCAACGAACATAACTTTGCGCCAAAAAAATCTTGCGCCAAGAATGACGCAATAAACATTGGTATTGTGCGCCCTCGAGAGCCGAATTCTGAATTTAAAAGACAGTCAATTTGAAAAATAGACTATACCCCAGGTAAGAAATACATTTTTCCTAAAACAAAAAAAAAGCATTTCCCAGATATGAAACTGACAGTCTGCAAAAGGAAATATACTGAAAACCTGAATCATGGCAAATATAAGTACAGTACATATATTTAGAACTTTATATAAATACATAAATTGTCAAACCATAGCTGAGAGTGTCTTAAGTAATGAAAACATACTTACCAAAAGACACCCATCCACATATAGCAGATAGCCAAACCAGTACTGAAACGTTTATCAGTAGAGGTAATGGAATATGAGAGTATATCGTCGATCTGAAAAGGGAGGTAGGAGATAAATCTCTACAACTGATAACAGAGAATCTATTAAATAGATCTCCCATGAGGAAAACCATTGCATACAATAAGTGATACTCCCTTCACATCCCTCTGACATTCACTGTACTCTGAGAGGAATCAGGCTTCAAAATGCTGAGAAGCACATAGCAACATAGAAATCTTAGCACAAACTTACTTCACCACCGCCATAGGAGGCAAAGTTTGTAAAACTGAATTGTGGGTGTGGTGGGGGGTGTATTTATAGGCATTTTGAGGTTTGGGAAACTTTGCCCCTCCTGGTAGGATTGTATATCCCATACGTCACTAGCTCATGGACTCTTGCCAATTACATGAAAGAAATAAAGAAATACCCTCTAAAGTATTTTCTTCTCGATATATCCTTCACCCCAACTCACTCTAATTTTTTTCCCATTCCTACCTACAGTGGGCAGTTATGCTACACTCAGCATATACTCACTCCTCTCCTTCTAACGCGCGCTCACACAGGACCTTCAGAGCACTGTAGCGCCTGTCCTGCAGCATCACATGTTCTGTCACTGGACAGAGAAATGTAAACAATGGTTTAAAATTAGAATGTTATTATAGACAGAAGGGTTTCTTCTAATTATAACTTCTGCTTTATAAAATCGTACCCCTTTGTCAATAATGAGTGAGGTCAGTATTTTAATATATAACAGAGTAATATACTTTTTTGCTTCATGAAAATTCCAAAAATGGCAGTTCAAATAAATATCTTGATTTATAGAAATATACATAAATATAAAACTTTATCATATATATTATATAACTTTATCATATATATATATATATATATATATATATGTGTGTGTCTGTATTTTGATCTTCCGTGTTTGGAGACAGGGCCGGCTCAAGATAGTGTGCTGCCTGGGTCCAAGAATGCAATGACCCCCCCCACATAGTAGTAATATTACTGATTAGCATATCAACCTGCCAGCCTGGCCACTAACCATACTAAGAATGCCTATCTGCATGCAACCAATGCTTATGCACAATTGTACAATAAGTGGAAAGGAAGATAGGGAAGAGATGCAATTGTCCAATTTGAATTACTGCCCCATTGTATTGTGCTGCCTGGGTTCATTGGTTGAGCTGAACCTGTTTGAAGAGGAGGCTTTTTGAGCATGCGCATCAGCTTAGCATTGGTCTGAGAGAGCGTCTTCAATAAATATCAATGATGAGGTGATCGGTCCTCTCCGGATAAGCTAAAGTGTACAATAACTAAAACAAAACAAAAAATGTTCAGGAGCTGTGGGTGGCCAGATGGGGGTGCAAAATCGAATATATTAAAGGGACACTGAACCCAAATTTATTCTTTTGTGATTCAGATAATGGCCTCTAGTTATCAAAGTCTGGCAGATCTGATCCGACAGTGCGGATCAGGTCCGCCAGACTTCGCTGAATACGGCAAGCAATACGCTCACTGTATTCAGCATTGCACCAGCAGCTCACAAGAGCTGCTGGTGCAACGCCGCCCCCTGCAGACTCGCGGCCTGGCCGCCAGCAGGGGGGTGTCAATCAACCCGATCGTACTCGATCGGGTTTATTTCCGGCGATGTCTGTCCGCCTGCTCAGAGCAGGTGGACAGGTTATGGAGCAGCGGTCTTTGTGACCGCTGCTTCATAATTTGTGTTTCTGGCAAGCCTGCAGGCTCGCCAGAAACACGGGGCATCAAGCTCCAATCGGAGCTTGATAAATATGCCCCAGAGCATGTAATTTTAAGCAACTTTCTAATTTACTCCTATAATCAAATTTTCTTCATTCTCTTGGTATCTTTATTTGAAATGCAAGAATGTAAGTTTAGATGCAGGCCCATTTTTGGTAAACACACTGTGTTGTTCTTGCTGATTGGTGTATAAATTCACCCACCAATAAACAAGTGCTTTCCATGGTTCTAAACCAAAAAAAATAGCTTAGATGCCTTCTTTTTCAAATAAAAAAAGCAAGAGAACGAAGAAAAATAATAGGAGTAAATTAGAAAGTTGCTTAAATTTGCATGCTCTATCTGAATCATGAAAGAAAAAAATTTGGGTTCAGTGTCCCTTTAACATTCTAAAATATAATGTTTTTACACTTTATTCTTATAAATAAACTACGGTTTTTCATATTAAGCAACCTTAAAAGTAACGTTTACTGTTCCTTTAAACCTTTTTTTTTAAGTAGGAAGCTTTAGTAAAATGTATAATTTGAACAAGTTTTAGTAGATGTAGCTAATTCATAACATTAGTGGGGACTTAGTACATTAGAATGGGTTAAGTATTATAAGTTTCTCTCAGTTATACTAGTTTATGTAATTTCTTTATTTTCTTATTAGCCTGGTATATTCCACTTTTTTCATTTTTATTTACACCAAAATCTGTACCATGGCAGATAAGGGTTTGTTCTGGTTTCTAAAGAATTCCATTTTCCAAAAGTACAGCATATAATGTACAGTTAGCCTGTTGGTTATAATAAAGGTCAGACCCTTTTGCAATTTACTCCTTATCTCTTACATTCTGCGTTTTAAAGAAAAGTGACATAGCAAACCATCCATATTTTAAAGAAAGCACAATTTTAATTCAGATCTAAAATGTTATTATAAAGATTTACTTGATTCTCGCTTATAGATTGTAGTTAACTCAAAAAAAGCATAACAAGAAATGTACAGCAACTATTAAGTTCATATAAACAAAGCATTATTCATGGAACCATCTATGATTGGCTACATGCAATTGTCTATTTTCTGATAGAAATGATAGAAATGATAGCACTGCATTTTAATGAGTGCGCTGAACTGTGCTTATATATCTTTATAAATAGACCAAATATCATTGTTGTTTTATTTTTAGCACTCCTAAAAGGTTCTTTTCTACATTTTTTTTTTAAAATCTGAAGTTAGTATAGCCAATCACAAGCCATGATTGTCCCTTATTGCTCTAAACTGAAATGCATAATGGAGCTTTTATTAAGCAAATTTGTAGTTTAAAACATATTTTAAACACAATGGGCCAGATGGCAAGTGGCACGCTAAATACATTTTTCGCTTGTGTGCAAACTGCGATCAAAGTAAAATTTTAAGACAGAGAGTGCAAGAGAGAGAGAGAGAGAGAGAGAGAGAGACGGAGAGAGACAGAGAGACAGAGAGAGAGAGAGAAATTGTTCGTGGTAGCAATTAGCGCTTATAAAATTAAGATTAAAATCAGATCTCTAGTTAATTTTATAAATGTGCCCCAAATGCACCCAAAATACAGCTAAATGTATTTATTAATAAAAGCAATGTAGTCTTCAATCACAATCTATTGGCTGAGGCTTATGAGTGTGTGTGTTGTGTGTGTGTGTGCGTATTTATGTGTGCAGGTGTATGTATGTGTATGTTTGTAAGTTAGTGTGTGTGAATGCGTGTGTATGTGTGCATATATGTGTGTGTGCGTACGTGCATGTGCATGTGTGTGTATGGGTGAAAGTGTGTGTGTGTGAATGTGTGTATGTGTATGTATGTGTGTATGTGTATGTGTTCATATATGTGTGTATGTGCGTGTGTGTGTGTATGGGTAAAAGTGTGTGTGTGAATGCATGTGAATGTGTATGAATGTGTGTATGTGTGTGTATGTATGTGTTGTGTGTGTGTGTAAGTGTGTCTATGTGAATGCATGTGTGTGTGTATTGCATGTGCATGTATGTGTTGTGTGTGTGTGTGTAAGTGTGTCTATGTGAATGCATGTGTGTGTATTGTATGTGTATGTATGTATTGTGTGCACATGTGTGTGTGTGTGTATAAATCTATGTTATTATTCAGGATTATAAAGTATACAATTACAGAAAACAAAACACATGACTTTCTTTATCTGTGCAATGTCACTTGGCATTACCTCTCCAAAATGTTGAATCAGCTACGTATTCTAATATATATATATATATATATATATATATTATATAGAGGTTTGTAAATTATTCCCAAGTTTTTATTCCATTACCTTTCTACCTGTTATCAAATTTAACCATGTTTATGATGTCCCTTTAGCTCATCATTTGAGAAAGCCACTATGTATGACAATTACTGGGTCATACAAAGAAGCACATCAAAATTGGGCTTTTTTGCCCCCTTTTCCACTAATGATACATTGGGACTGGCACTTGAAAATGAACATAATGAGCGCTGGCTCCAAAAGTTATTTGATTGTACTTGTAATCACAGTGTTCTTGTCATGTAAAATTACCTAGCTAAAGACTTTCTAAATCACAATGCTGCACGCTGACCTCAGTTTATACCCCATTCCTTCATTTACATAAAGCATTTAGCCTTGTTAATATACAATGAGATATTTTGGTATATGTGCCTCTAGGTCTTGCCTAAATGGTGTGAGATGCATTTAAATGGGTTTGAAATAAAAAGGATACGTAGCTCATTTTAATTATATAAAACTTTAGTTTAGAAAAATTCTCTTACAAGAAAATGATAGATTATGTCAAAAAAACATCTACAGTATAATATAATATACACAATGTTATGATTTATAACTCATACTTTTTAATAGAATAATACAAACAAATAATTTAGGCCCTTACAAGTATCCCTTGTTCTTTAATCTATTTAGAGTACTGACAAAACTAGAAAAACGTTCATCCTATTATGTTTTAGTGGAGAATACAAATTATTCATTACAGAAATGCGTATGATAAAATTTAAAAGATGTCCACAATATTTAACACAGTTAATATGCATTATATGCAGTCATTTAATATGAAAATGTTCAACAAAAAAAGTATTTTACAGGATCAAATCCATTAAGGTTAGTTGTATGTATACTATTATATGTAATAAAACAAACATTGCTTCTAGATTTTTTACTTAAAATGTCTATTTTCATAAACTCCAGAATTTAATGCTTGTTGTCATCTGTAGCCCTAGATTGGATGGTAAATCTTGGTGGCATTAATTTTTATGTGCATTAGAACATTTGTATCCTAGTATTTATCTCAATAGCATTCATATTGTTATAATTCTTTATTTGTAAAGAATTTCATAGCACTGGGTACACTATTAGGGGAGAAGGGGTAACCTACACTTAAAGTTTTTAAACAGTGTTTGAAGCTATTCTGATGGAGTGGGGGAGGAGACTTTCAGAGACTAGGAACAGCATGTGAGAAATAGGATAGAATAGTTATGTGTAGATTAATGAGTAAATATTTTAGTGTGACAGCATTGAGGGATTTCTAGGTTAGAATCAATATTTTGAACTGATCGCTAGAGCATAGGGGTAGTCAGTGTAGGGACTGGCAGAGAGGGGACGGTGGCTTATGTGGATCAGTGACTTAGATGGATGAGTCTAGCCAAATCATTCTTGAAGGACTGGAAAGGGGGGAAACAGCAGTTTGAAAGTCCATTTAGGAACCTGTTACATAAATAGAAGACAAAATGAATAAGAGAATTTATATTTCAATGGTATCTTGGGTAAGGAAAGGGAAAATTCTAAAGATAGGTAGATCACTATGGCAGAATTTAATAAATGGTTGTATATGTGAAGTTTAGGTGATGATACGTAATTCCCACCCCTCAGGAAAATAGATTTCTGTTGTAGGATGTCTTCGACAGGAAGAATAAGGAATCCAAGTTTTTAAAGGAGATTGAGCTTTACATAGTTTAAGAACAACCATACAACCAGTTGGGAAACTGCAGAGAGACAACTGGTGACCTGGTTGAGTAAAAAGGCAAAGAGAACTTGGTTTGAGTATCATTATTGTATAGTAGGTAACAGAACTTAAATATAGATAGATGTACATGTTTTTCAAAGGAGGATGTATAGATTGAGGGACCCAAGACAACCTTGTGGTATTCCTAAAGAGAGAAGATCAGACCATATGATGTTAAAAGGAACTTAAGTGGTAGTAGAGGTTGAAAGTGAACAAGAAGACTCTGATGCCAAAATAATGTCGAAATTGTAAATGTAGAGGATAGTCTACTGTGTAAAATATAGCAGAAAAGTCTGAAGATTAAGATAGAAGTAGTAGCATTTTCATTTAGAGGATAGTAAATCATTTGTAACCTTAGAGAGAGTAGTTTCTGTTGAGAGGGTCAAAATCAATTTCAAGTAAGATATTTGTTATATATTGTCATGCATCTATTTCTTTACATATCTTTTTAAGTGTGGTGTTTATATACTGTTTCTAGGTATAACTTTAGCCCAAATTATTTTATCTAGTGTTTCATTTTAAGCTTTTTTTTAAAACAAACAATAAAGGGAAAGGGCACAAAAATATATTATGCAGATGAAAGAACACAATTTACCATGTTAACAATTTTGCTTGCTTAACGTTGTTTAATTTGGTAATGAAACTTAAATGAATTTCCTGTTTGTGCACCACTTACTCCGACCTTTTAATGTGTTTTTTTGTTCTTTCTAATTACAAAAAAAGAATATAACCATTAATCAAATCTAAAACATTCTTATTTGTCATTGTAGATATCAGTTCTATTATACCTTAAACAGTGACATGTTTATAATTATCTATGTTCCCTTACAGAGCCACTTTTCTGTTAAGAAGGGAGCAGCTGCTTTGGGGATCGGTACTGACAGTGTGATTCTTATCAAATGCGATGAAAGGTATGCAGAAGATGAAAGTGTCATTTAATATAGAGGAATGCCGTTTAACGCTATCATCTGATTTAGATTGCAGGATGATATGCTAGATGAGCAGTGGCAAAATGTATTCTTCATGTTGAAAGATCCTATAACTGTGGGAACTCAGTTCCTGCAATCTTGTGCTTTGTGTCGTGTTTTTATGCTTTCTCCTAATTCACTGGCGAACACGAGACCACTCTTTTGCTGAAAGACTAAAATGATAATATATATTACATAACCCAGTTGTGTTATAAATAAGAAATGATATAAGTATTGTTAAAAATAAATCTAACTACAGCTAAGTGTCAAATTGTCTTGGTTAACACAACATAAATTCATCCTATACAAATGAGTATCTACTGTATCTATCTAGCTATATATATCCTCATATTCATAGAGCAACTATTGTTACATCAACTCGTTGAATTTCAGATATTTTTGCACGCTGGTCAAAGTATGATTGTTTAATTTTATGGATTTAACAGATTTACATCATTTTTCTGCAACTGTGAGTCGTGTGCCTTAGTAAGTTTAAGTTATGCACATTTCTTTGTGTCATCCTAGAAACCAGTGCATTGAATCCTCCCCCACTAAGCAAAATATGTTTATTAAAAAAAAACATAGAAATCAACAAAGCCTGGTGATTACCCACTTTTTTATTTACTAAGATTAGATAGAAAACTGTGCAAGGTAAGACTAGGCTTTTTACATTTATACATGTCGTCCTTACTATATTTATCTAAATTTACTAAGTAAATCAAATGATTATCTGTTTATTTATACTTTTTTTTATTTATTGGGGTTATTATACACAAATTTACAAATTATCTGTTCCACAGTACATTATATAATAACAATCATATAATTTACAATGCCAGGATGACATTTTTACAAATACCTTCAGCACACAAAAAAACATTCAATATCTACAAAATAATTTTCCATCACTTAGATTAGGACCAATTTTTCTCTATACTTTCCAAACAAATACACACTAATAATAATTAAAAAAAAATCCCACATGACCCATTCACTGACACTCCCTGCAATATCTTTTTTTGCAATCGATCCCCAGAATTGCACTCTATACTCAAGGTAAAGTCTTACCGGGGATTTATATAGTGACAAAATTTCTTTTCTCCCTTGAATCAATGCCTCTTTTAATACATGCTAGTATCTTATTAACCTTTGAAGCCACTGCCCTGCATTGTGCACCCATCTTTAGCTTGTTATCTATTACTACTCACAAATCCCTTTCCACCTCTATTAGACTAAGTTTTGTCCTATTTAAATAATACATTGCCTGCTTATTTTTACTTCCAAAATGTAGAACCTTGCATTTTTCCGTATTAGAAGCCTATTTATCAAAGCTTCAACTATGTAGCATTCGCCTGCGTCAATATAAAGTCACTAAATAATATTTTAATACTTATCCTGATCAATATGGAATCTAGCTCACCTTTAATAAACTAATCCCACAGGTTTATGCAATCTAGTATATACAATAAGGTGGCGCCAAATGATGGCTAATTCCTATTTTGACAACCTTTTATATGTTTCCTAGTATTAAGTTATTCCCTTAAATTAATCTTGGCTAGTGTGTTCCTATATATAACACTGTACCCTTTAGATAGTGGATTATATATTCACTTGTTTAATATAAAAGACATATGCTTAATATTAAAGATCCACTGTTTAAACAAGTCACACTTTGCCTTGTTTTAATGTAGTAATCTTGGCTAGTGTGTTTTGTATATACACCACTATACACCTTATATAGTTTAAAATATTTATTCACTTACTTAATATAAAAGACAATGCTTAGTATCAAAGTTTTACTGTTTGAATATACACACAACAATATCTAAAACACAATAAAATATCTAAAAACACACCAGTGTCAAAAAACTCACCATTTAGGTGACTATATAAAATTATTCTTATTGTAGATCGCTATATTTGTGAGGATACAGCCTATCCTATAGATTTCGTAATATGAGCAATAAAATGCATGCAGTAGCACTGAAAAAATACCTTAAGTATATATATGCGCATAAATTAACATTCAGCAATATATTATGTTGTACATTGGCCGTTATACATTTGTTTTTTCTATACCATCTCCTTTAAGCGGTTCGTAATAAAGATAATATATTTAGGGTATGTATATATCTTGTAAGTAAAAGTATATGATGGTGGACAAATTTGTTTCTCAAATTCCAATACTCTCTAAAATGTGCTAGCTGTCCCAAATAATTTACAATACCAAGTAGAAAGATAGGATTGAACAATAATTTTAGTCAATCAAAGAGGGACACAGACTGCACGTAGTTTATCAGAGGATTTATTACTACCCTCCACCCTTTTCCTTAAATGCAGTTATAAAACCAGTAAGATACACAGGTATTTGAACAGGCTGGCCAGCTCACAAAATCATTATCATTCCTGTTTCATTCTCACGTACAACATATACAATATATCAACTGTTATGTTAGCAAATCACATATAACTGAGGGACAGTAATGTCAGTCCGTAAAACTATCATGGGCCCCAAAGTTGCAGCTGTTACAATAGTTAACTAGATGTCCAATTTCCAGGCTCATAAGTGTATAAACACGCTCTGGTTCTGAACTAAATCTTCCATGTGTTAGTGCGGTGTTACAGCTTGTTACAGCTTGATTACAGAGTTTATACTTGTTTGCTCCATAAAGTGATTTAAACCCGTGAGTGATTCAGATTCTGTCTCTTGAAAGAGAACGCACAATGTACCCTGGCAGGACAGACCAGGCTCTCAACCGCAAGACTTGAAAGCCTGAACAATAGACAATGTCATAGGTACCTGCCTCACAATCGCTTCAATGTGAAAGTCCTTTTTGCTGCAATTGGCTTCTTCACTTGTTTACCGCCATGCATGCTTCAGCATTCTCATTAGCTCCGAATGCCGCTGGCTCTGTTCTCATCTGATCACCTTCCGTGCATGCTCAATCATGACGCGTTTCTCCCCTCCCACATAGGGCTTAGTGTCGGGGCCTCATCAGATGTATTACTTAGGGGGGGGTGTATCGGACTTTATGCTGCCATTGGCTCCTAAGTCCGCCCCCTTATTAGCGTTAGCTTCTTGTGACATCTTTTTATAAAACAAACTGTGTTTACTATCTGGTACCAAACTGCATAATAAAGGAACTGATCATTAATATTTACACTATTCTCTAATTTACAACCAACATATTATGGCTTATAACGGCACAGAATCATATTGCAATTTCATATAGCTACCTCCTATTTACTGACATATTGTTATGTATTAGCTTTTTAACATGAACCAATACCTTTGTAGTAATATACTGAAAGTTATTTATGCTAATCACAACATCAGCATCATGTTTAGAGAGAGTATGTTTTAAGCTTACTCTTTTAACAGACATATGGAATTTAACATTCCAAATGGAATTAATTTCTTTAAACCACTCCTTATGCAACAATTTTCATTCTATCTTGATCAAAGAATGTCAATCCAAAGTTTGCATCATATGCACATATGCATGTGTATTGTGTGTATTTTATCTATTAACACTTTGAAAATCTATTTACAAAAGGACTTTACAGGAAACATACAAACTCTATTTTTTCATTTAGACCAATGGGGCTTAAGGTATTTAACCTAAATATCCACCTTGACTCATGCTGTAAGATTATTCTATCTAAATTGCCACCCCGTCTATTCTGTTTTAATTGCTCAATGCCCATAATTTGCAACTTAGTGTGATCTGAGTTGTGATGAGATTTAAAATGCCTTGCTACTGGGCTATCCATGTCTTCATTTTTGATATCATCCCTATGTTCACGGATTCTACTTTTTAACTCTCTAGTTGTTTTCCCCACATAGAACTTGGGACAGCCTTGTTTGTGAGGATACAGCCTTTCCTATAGATTTCTTAATATGAGCAATAAAATGCATGCAGTAGCACTGAAAAAATACCTTAAGTATATATATGCGCATAAATTAACATTCAGCAATATATTATGTTGTACATTGGCCGTTATACATTTGTTTTTTCTATACCATCTCCTTTAAGCGGTTCGTAATAAAGATAATATATTTAGGGTATATATATATCTTGCTGTTAGTAGTTCATCTTTAGCCCAAGATATCTTTTGATTTGTAATGTCCCAAGTAATCTGGCTTTAAAAGAGCTCGGTTTAACCGCATACATTTTTTCTTTTCAACAAGATTTGTGCATTAATCTCTCATGTGGCAATGTATCAAATGCCTTTGCAAAGTCTAAGTATATCACAACAACTGATTCCCCTTTATCTATATTTTTACTTACTTCCTCGTATAATCTAATTAGATTAGTTTGACATAATCTATTTCTCATAAAACCATGATGATTTGAACTCATAATCTTGTCGACATGAATATGCTCATCAATATAATTCTTTATAATCCCTTCAAATATCTTCCCACCTATTGATGTCAGACTAACTGGTCTATAGCTTTCAAGATCATCCCTGTTTCCATTTTTAAAGAGTGGCACCACATCAACTTTACGTCAATCCTGGGGTACTATGCCCGAGGATAATGAGTCTTGAAAAATTAAGAGTAGAGGTTTGTCTTTAACAGTGCTAAATTCCTGTAACACCCTTGGGTATATTCCATCTGGGCCTGGAGTTTTATTTACCTTTATATTATCCAGTTTTTTTTCCTGATATCCTCTAGACATAACCCAGTTAATGGTATGGGCTGGCTTGTTTTAGTTTGTTCCAAAGTATCCTCCATTGGTTCCTCTCTTGTGTGTACTGAAGAAAAGAACTGGTTTAGTACCTCAGCCTTCTCCCTGTCACTGTTAATCATGCTACCCTCCATGCATTTTAATGCACCTATATTGTCCTTCTTAGATGTTTTGCTATTTATGTACTTAAATAACCTTTTAGGGTTAGACTTAGAATCCTTTGCAATTAATGTTTCATTTTAAATTTTGGCTAATTTGATTCCTTTTTTTTTTTACACCATTTTTAAGAAATAAAAGTTTGTACCAGTATTATCTATACATTTATTTCTATCCTTAAAAATGTTAAACAAAAAATAAAAAGTGAATCTAAAAAATCAACAACCATCTGACAGATATTTAGATACATTTATGATAAGAATAACAATATTGATATGACTTGAGCAAAGGGTTAAAGTTGCATTATGAGGAAATTCTTCATTTATTTATAAATAGAGGTAGAGGAAGTCCATGTAGTACCTCAAACTTACTTATACCACCTCTCCTGTAGTATGTTTTTATGATGGTCTACATTTTAGCCATACTCCCAAGATAGGAGATTTACAATGAGGTGGTGTGGACATTAACCTTTCCCCTTGCTGCATCTTCTGTTGTATTCCTCCATCTCTATCATTCTCATAATTTGAGATACATACAACACACCTCTTTTCTTTATTTACCTCTGAGTTGTGAAACACTCCCGGCATGTTTTGAGTTGGGGTTTTTTCCCGCTCCCTCTAAACTCTAGTCTATAACAAACGATTTGGCCTTTTTTTTTCCAATGATGCACATTCCAATTACCTTGTCTTCTCCCACCTCTTCAGTATCTCGTATTTCTGCATGAGATACTTGTGTTTTTATCCACTTCCCACTCTCTGACCTTCACCTGCTAATATCCATCCTTACATTAGCAGCAGCAGCATCTTCAATCATCAACCTACAACAACATAATCTCTCTTTTCAAGATCAGGTAACTGGACAATGCAACACTATATTGACATCAACACTGGATAGTACAACACCCACAAAAGTGGCACTCAAAAATAATCTTGGTAAACAAAAACAATACTACCTGCTCATCTCGTTCATATGCTGAATTTTTCCACTGTAAATTCTTTCTCTGCTCACACATATCTGCCTTCAACTAGCCTATTTCATAATTATGGTACCTACTCTGCTCTAAAACCAAAGGTCAGCATTATGAGTTACTATTAACTATTTAACACCAACATTGTAAGTGAATAGCTTTTTATTTATTAAAAAAATAGAAGAGTAGATAAGAAGATAGTTAGCTCCTCCTGGGAAACTTTTCTTAATATCTCTATTAATCAGAGACTAATTTATTCCAGGGAAGCCAAATTTGAATAAATATAAGTTCTCAATACCATATTTTAGCTTCCAAAGCAAAGCTTAAGTCCTGATGTTGTCCTAATTTAGTTGGCACTACCTCTACTAGAAAAAACATATAAAAAACCATATAGTTAAAGGATAATGATCTCTGTAAACTACTGCCTTTCTATTTTCTTCCCCAGTTAGATAAAGGCCTAATTCCAATTCTGGGAAACCCCCTGGAGCACAGTGGACTGCACATCCATATATGCTTAAATTATAAAGACTGTGGAATAGAATGCATGTATCAGAGTTAATCAAAACTCACCCAAGTGTTATTGGGAATCTGCGTTGCAGAATCTGTTGGCGCTTTATAAATAAAGAATAATAATAAATTGGGGTAGAGGTTCCCAATTACATTTATACCATGTGTACTCCACAAAATACCATAAAGCAGCCAGCAAACACTAAGGGCTTGATATTCAAAAGCTCACCGGCATGATAGAAATCATGCAAAATCTTTGTGAATTTATTTAGACCTTATATTGTAAAATAGGTATCTCTCCTTCACCTACAAAACTCTGCACAGTGAGATAAATATCTTTCAAATTAAAATTTGTGTTTCTAAAAAATTTTTAGGGACCTCTCCATACTGACAACATGTCTTAGATCATCTCACCTGAGTGGCGAGCTTTTGAATATCAGGCCCTAAATCCATAGCTCCATTGCTCAAATCCAACTATGCAGAGTAGTACATTTCTTAAATGTAAAAGCTCAGGTATTGGCATGACACCTTTAAAGCAAGCATTAATCACAACCATCCTAAAAACCCTCTCTTGAGTTCAATTTGCCTCCAAGCTATATCTTCTTGATGGCAGATCCTCATAGATGACTTCAGAATACTTAAGCCTAATATCTAATAAAAAACAACAACAAGCATTTTCTTGTTTCCCCCGCCTACAGTTTGTTGTGCAATATCTCTAGAATTTGCCTCCTTCTTACCAACTACTGAAATTTTTAATTCATCCACTTATTTTGTCTCATATTGAATACTGCAAAAAGGCTACTTATCAAGCTTCCCATCTCCCCTTTTCCCCTCTCCAATCCATCATGAATTTCACTGCCAGACTAATTTTATACTTAAAAATCAAAATTAGCAATTACCTTTGGTCAGTCCATACACAGACTCCCTACCAAATCCAATTCAAATCACTATTCTTACACAAAGTCACCAGCTCTAAAAAATATTGTCCCCAATTATATTTACACACTCATTTCCAGATGCTCTGCTAACGTCTTCTTTGATCTACCTATAATCTTTAACCTTTGTCTTCTCTCATCAACTCCTCCCTCTCCTGTCTCCCAAACGTCTCTCGTGCTGCACCTACTCAACGTTAAATTTTATTACACTTCTTAAAATTGTCTCTAAACCTTTCAACGCTTCAAGTACAGATATGCATACCAAGTACCCTCCTAATTATTAATTATCTCCCGTCTATAAACTATTCTACAAGCCAAGTAATCCCTAAACGTTATGTCTCCCTTACCCCTAACCTGTAGACTGTAACTAGAGCAGGGCCCTGCTCCTCTTGTATCAGTACAATAGTCATGCATATTGTATTGTTCTTTATACCTAATAAAACTGTGGTCAATGTGTGGTACTAGTTCTAGAGCTTCTTTTTTAAGTAGATCAACATTTTGTTTTGTCTAGAAGGGATTCCTGGAAAAAGGAAAGGATTTGGCAGAAAGTGCTGGAGAAAAGGGGAAATAAAATCTAACTCTGGACATGATGCATTCTACATAGTGCTGGACTGTACTAACAATTACTTTAATGTAAAGAAAATATATAGCATTATATGTGTCTATGGTTTTGTAATGAAATCAGGTTATACTTTCAGATTCAGATGAAATCATAGGATATATTAGTTGGATTGGGCCTTGTTGATTGAAATTTAGCAGTAAGGATTACTATACTATATATATATATATATATATATATATATATATATATATATATATATATATATATATATATATATATAATTCATTCTGATTTTTTTTTATTTTACAGAGGAAGAATGTTGCCATCAGATCTTGAAAGAAGGATTATTGAAGCCAAGCAAAAGGTTAGCCCTTCTATAATATACTTTATTGAAGACATTCATGTTCAGTTGAAGTAAATTGTCAGTATGTTGCTTTAAAGTTTTTACCCGGGTGGATCACAGATACAGCAATGAAAGATAAAGCATGTAAGAAGTAGAAATATGCTTTAATAATAAATCAAATCATTTATATTAGTGAATTAATGTTAAGCAAATCTTAGTTTAATGTACCGCTCAACATTGATGTTTAGCAATTTTTTACATTATGCACTGAACGTCCTTTGAATTTTTTTTTACTTAAACTTTATCTAAAACCACTCCAATTTGAACAAAATATACTTTGTGGCATTGGTAATGGATAAACAGTCCTAGTTTATAAAAGTTTACAGAATTAGCTTTAACAGAGATTTAAGGCTAGATTTATAGATGCCTGTGAGGTTGCCAAGGGGTTTATTTGAAATTCATTGAGCAATGTTTCACCTATATTTTCTATGTGTCCTAAGAGGGTTTTCTTGCAAAGCTTTCTAGTTTGGCGAGATTCTAAAAGATGCCTCATCAGTATTATGAGGCCCCTCAAGGATTGTTTTAAAGGCAATTTTTACCTAGAAAAATGTGTGTCTCATCAAGGGAGTTCACTAATATGTGTCTGCAAAGGAGGGACACTTACTTTACAATATAGTGCTCAGTAAAATAAGCTGATGCTTTCTCTACATCACAGTGAGCTTTTGAAAATCGTACCCATGAAATAAAAACCTATTGCAGAGTGGTTAAAACAATTACAACCTTAACTTTAAAAGCACTTCTGGTTAATCTAAGTGTTTGCAATTGGAAATTATTAGCATTTCCTTTATTTATTTATTTATTTTTTTTTTTTTTTTTTTTTTTAAAGTAGTCTTACTGGGAAGAACAAAAGGTATCTTACACACTTTGCTGACCACTGCCATTCTGGGATATTCCAGAGACATATATTTTGCTAACCTAAAGTAGTGTCAAACATACAGATTTTATAAAGACTATATTGACCATCTGATTTGTTTTGCCTCACAGTCATATCTCACTGTTTAAAAGCTGATGAGGTTGTCTCAATCTTCTTCTCCCCCCCCCCCCATTTTTTTTTTTTTTTAAAGTTTTCGTTTTGTGCAAGTCTTAGAGTGGACTGTTTTATTGAGGAAGTTTCCCCCCATTTTTGTTAATTTGCTGTGTAATGTGTTGTGCTATGGGAGTGTTGTTAGGCTCTGGGAGCCCAGTTGCAGAAGTGTTTGGCTTTAGTTAAGAATGAGCTCTTAAAGGGGCAAGAGAGAATGGATTCCCAGAGTGTTTTCCACATTTAAGAATAATAGTTCATTGAAAATACAGCAGTATACGCAAGAAGGCTTTATTGGCGGTAATGTTTTAGGTTATAGAGCAATAGGATGGATACTCACGTATTTCTGGATACTGGTATGCTGTGACAGACTGGAGAATGGCTACACAGCTTCTTCTAAGACCAGCCAGTGACTGAATACACAAGTATGCATTGATGGGTTGGAGATAGAATGTGCAAGTGTGCTGTAACTAGATATAAATAATACACAGGTATGCTGTGACATACTGGAGAATGTCTTCTGTGACAGGCTGGAGACTGGTTCCACTGGAATAGGCTAGAGACTAGCACAACTGGAACAGTCTGAAGACTGACAGCAACTTTCAGGAATGTGAACCTAGGCTGTGTTGGAGTATAGTTTATGCCTGGGTAAATCTGTGGGCCCCCAGCATACAAATTCTACAAATGGGGTACAGAAAAGGACTAGCAGGCAGAGTTAGCAGGGGAAAACTCATAAAAAAAAAAGATCCAAGAAGCTAGTTAGGGACAGCTAAAGGTCAGCAACAAAATATCTTCACCGTTTACATGTACATAGGCTGAGACATTGCAGATAAGCAACAATGCCAGAGCCCAGAGTACTAGAAGGAAATACATTTTATATTTTAAAAATAACTAATTAAACATTCCTGAGATACCAAGTGTGAAGAAGGAAATAAGTGAGGAGATCTTTTCTAGAGAAGGAAGCCTGAGAAAATAAAGCTACTTGTGGCTACATTATCAGGTTATGAGACCCAAAATGGTCATAACGTTTTCAAGATGTTTTGTCAATGCCCTTCACAATGTCCTTCACAATGGAAACTTATTTTATGTACTGAAAGGTGGACAGTTACAAAATAGATGCTGCCCCATTGTTAATAATGGAGACACGACACGTGTGACACGGAATGGCTTTGAATTGTGTAAATTTAGAATTGCAATGCAAAGTTTTGTTTCCATGACATATGTTTCACTTACAGGTTTTAATGAATCTTGGCAATTGTCTTAAGACAGAAGAGTAGCTAATGCTGTCAATATAAAATGATGTATTATATTAAGAACAGGCTTGAAACAATTGCATGAAAGCCATACATTGATACAATCTAAGTAAAAAAATGTGTCTTTATTATGTTAATTGGGCTAGAAATGATAGTATGGACATTGTGATTATATATTTAGATAAAATACAAATGTACAAGAAATAATTTTAAGTATCAGAACATTCCATAGGTATCTTTATAAAATAAATGGGTTCATAGTTTCTAAGCAGAGAGATATGGTGTCAAGAAAGAAGATGAACAAAATTGCAAGTCTGTCATGTCAGATTTCAAATTCTAAGAGACATGATAGTGACAGCCATCACAAGATAGCCGCCTGATAAAAAACAAATAATGTAAAATGTATCATTCACAGCTGGTAGATAAGGGACATGATTTGAAAATAAATTGGAAATCATATTATATAACAGACATTACTGAAGTGTTTGATAGAATAGAGTGATTGAGGGAAAGACATCCAATGATTTCACAACTTGAGTTAGGGATGCTGAGGGGTAAATTAAGTCAAGGGTAAAGTTTTGTTGATGTTTTGTCAATTAAAAGGTTTCCACCCCCTCCACTAGAAAAAAAGCATGCAGATGCCTATAATCACATGTTCAAGGAAAATGTCAGATTTCAACCATAGTGACTATTTTAATCTATGTCAACGTTAGTTCTTTAAATGTTATAGTGATACAATTACATAGATTTACTATCTAGTGTGTTAGAATTGTTAATATTTATGGAAAATGTCCTTATTCTGCATTAGGTCATTCTTATATCTTACTATGCACATCAATTAGATGGAATAATGCATCCATGAAACCAATAACACCAGGAAAATTTGCTTTTATTTGTAAAACTAGTTTTAACAGGTGTAGTATCTTTAGACCTTATATAAAGTATATATACTTTAGATATTTTTAATTTTCTTTAAAATGTTTTCTTTTTGTAATAAGCTGGAGTTAACATTATATAAAATATTATTTAAAATATCAATCATAGCTGCTCTTCAGTTGTATAAACAGCTGAGCAATAGTGTCCTGTGGGTCAAATATTTTAAATATTAAACATACAAGGCTAGATTACAAGTGGCAAGCTAACGTTTGTGCCCGAGTGATATCAGAATATTGCAAGCGCATTAATTTGCGTGCGAATAACAAGTCGAAAGTCAAAGCGTTTGCTTGAGTGCAATAAAATTTAACATGCGTCGGGTTAGCGCGACTGAACACCTCCCATAAAAGGTAAGGGATAACATAAAATTTGCAACAAACACAACATAAATACATTAAAATAAACAGCACATGCTCCCCAACTCTGCACACCCAAAGTCAAAACCCCAGACTGATGCATCGACCAGCTGCACTATCAAAAGGACCGCGTATTGTGCACAAACACACACCGTCACACAAAACAGGGCTGCTATGAGTGGTGGATCATGGGGATGTTTTGTGTGATGGTGTGTGTTTGTGCACAATACGCGGCCCTTTTGATAGTGCAGCTGGCCGATGCATCGGTCTGGGGTTTTGACTTCGGGTGTGCAGAACTGGGGAGCGTGTGCTATTCACTCGCGATCCCCATTTTGCCAGGGATCAGTGCTTGTTTTTTGACAGCCGTGACAGCAGCATCGGGACTGATGGTAACACTCGAGGTGAGTCTTTATATTCTCTTAACCTATGGGACAGGGGGTGTGTCCCTGAGGTTCCTGTCATGTTATAGGGGAGGGGTTTGCATTGTTGTGGGTAGCACCAGTGAATATGTACATTACTTGGCCTCTGGTATGGGGTATTTGATCCCCGGGTAAATCAAGACTGCTAGTTATCATTATTTTTGATGACTGACTTTGGAGGTGTAGTGCCCACTACTGTTGGCCTTGATTGTGACCGGTCTGATGGGTCATTTGAATATTTGGTGAGTTGAGGGACATTGCCAGGGGTGTTGAACATGAAGGGGAGTGTTCTCCTGAAATGTTTGATATTTTTGTCTTGACAACGCCTGACACCTGAATGACCATGAGGTGGGCGGTGATGAATGTTATCCAATAGAACGGCCTAGGATATGGACTGTTCCATTGATGTACAAACCGTGTCATGTATAGGCGTGGGATGTAGGAACTTTGTGGGATCATTATATATATTTATCACTTTGAGTAACACAGTTCACATAGATCACAGCACATGAGGTTATATATACACTTATTGATTGATAGCTGTATGTCATTTTTATTCACAGGTTTGTGTCAGTATTCAATTGCTGTTTGGGCTACCAGAATGGTTTAGCCCCTTATTGTTTGCACACGATCTCCTGAGATTGGAGATCGGATTGGGGGAGCGGCCTAAAGGACTTTATACGTTTGTTCAATTGCACACTCTGTCAGAAGAAGGGACATTAGAGGTCCCGAAACGTCATTTAATAAATATTTCACTTTGATGTCCAAAGTCCAGTGAGTGCTTCACTTTGATCTTTGCTGCATACTCTTCAAGAGCACCCTGGCAGTTGCAGGACAGTGGTGAGAGTACATATACCTTTGAACTTTTGCTTATATTATATATATATATATATATATATAAATATATATATATTTCTATAGATATATAGGTACTGATATATATTTGACATTAGCATTATCAGATATAAATAGAAATATCTATTTAATATTAAAAATTAAAACATTTTCTAAGTGAAGAACATTGGAATGTAAAATTGTTTCAATTTTCATGCTTTAGGTCTACTGCAGTGTCTGCCTGGCACATGAAGAATTAGTTATCTTAAGGGGTGTTATGTAAATATTAATTATTCAAAAATATTAATAATTTTTAATTATTATAGATACTGTAATATATCATTCTTCCAAAAGCTTGTCAACTGATAAATGTATAGTTAGTCCAATAAAAAAGTATCATCAATCAAAGCAATACTCTTGTTATTTTGATATGTATATATATATATATAGTTTGGAGAAAAGAAAAAGTTGATCCTGGGTTAACTTGTAAAAAACAAACTTTATTGTATTCCGTTAGGATAAAAACCCATGGGGGGTCCTTCATGCAACAATGAGCACCATGTACTCAAGCTGACATGTTTCGGTTTGATACCGTAATCATAGCTCTCAGAGTACACCTGTGCTTCTCTATTTAAAAGCCAACAAACAATTTCATTGGTTAGTAAAAAAAAAACATTACAGGCAGAAAAACATGTTTATAAACAATATAAATCCCAGTGTTTCCCATGGCTTTAACAAAGAATACAACCAATTAGAATAAATGACAAATACTCAACTTATAATGTATTAAGAGAACATTAAAAAAAAAGGATCATAAGCACTAAGTATGTGAATAAAAATATATCATAATAAATTGGTAACCCTATAATAGAAATGGAAAACCAGGGAGGATATAATTAACATGATCTTATATTTAAAATAAGTGCGATTCCCAAATGTCTGAAAACAAAAAACAAAGGGAGGCTCCTCCCCTATATCAGTTAGCAAAAAACAATTGCTGGAGCCCTATGTACTTAAATATATTCTGTACATTCCCTCAAAAGGTAGACAAGCATCTACTAAGAGAAGTTTTTCTCTGGGTATGTAAATAGCACTATTCTGAACTACTTATCCACTCTCTATGTGAATGAAAGTGTGAATAATTCACTTGTATACACACACTTATGGTTACAGACTAACAATATAGTAACTCATGTAAATTTGAAAACTAGTGTTTTAGTGACTATCCATGTATTGAAGTAAAAAGCAAAATGGAAAGTTACAATGTGACCATATGAGCCATGTGATATAACATCCTATTTCCAATAATTAATGAGGTTGTATTCCGAATTAAGACCTCTGGGTACCCTGGTCTGGAACTTAAAAATCCAGAACATCTCACGTTTGCCTAAGATTTGATCTCTATCTCCTCCACGTAAAGGAGTTGTAACATATTCTATGCCTTGCCACCTCAAAGTGGCACTGCTCTTGTTGTGTGTGTATTTGAAATGTTTTACCAGGGAGTGGTTGATTCTCCAATTTTGATGCTGGACAAATGGTTTCTGATCCTTGTATTCACCTCAGTAGTGGTAAGTCCAACATACTGTAGGTGACATTCTATGCACATCAGTACATATATGACATAGGAGGATGTACAATTGATGCAAGAAGTGATCTTAAACAATTCACCTGTAACTTCAGAGTGAAATTCCTCTGAGGTGATACTGCAATCACATGGTTTACATCTAGATGTGCCGCACTTGTACACCCCCCTATGTCTAAGCCAGGATCCTTGAGTTCTCTCTGTAGTGCTTGGTAGCTCTGAAGGGGACAGAATATTGCCTATAGTTCTGCTTTTTCTATAGGAACATCATAGGCCTTGATCTACACTATCTACTATCTATCGTCTGCTGACAAAAGACGAAAATGTTTGCTTACAATACTACAAATGTCTTGGTACTCTGCACTATAGTCAGTAACGAAGGTAACCCTATCTTGTGGGACAGCATTCTGCACTCTCTTAGTCAATTTGGAACCTTTGAGCAAAGAGCTCCTGTCCATTCTATCAACCTGTGTTTGTGCTCTATTTATTACATGCTTAGGATAACCTCTCTGCTGTAACCTAATTCTCAAGTCTTGTCTCTGTTTAATATAGGTGGTCTCTTCTGTACAGTTTCTCTTTAACCTTATTAGTTCACCTTTGGCTACCGCCATAGGTACTTGCTTCGGATGACAGATTTTTGCATGTAACAAAGTATTCTTTGTGATTGGCTTCCTATAAGTGCTACTGAGAAGCTGACCACCGACTTTGGCTGTCAGAGTAAGGTCAAGATAGTTGATAGTTGTAGGATGGTGTTCATATGTAAAACATAGACCAACCTTGTTATTATTGAGTCTGTTTATAAAATCTGCCAAAAGGGAATCTGATCCTCGCCATACAAAAAGAAGATCATCTATATATCGCCTGTAAAAGGCGATATATTCTTTATATTGATTTTCATCTCCATAGATGTGGGACAGCTCCCACCAACCCATAAAGAGGTTGGCGTATGAAGGAGCAAACTTCGCCCCCATGGCTGTCCCACATCTCTGGAGATAAAAAGCATCTTTGAAACGAGTTACGAAAGTAATTATGGGTGAGCATAAAATGTGTGACTCTCAGAATATATTCCACAAATTTGTTGTCAAAATTAGAAAAATTCTTTAAAAAGAAGCCTATGGCCTTTAAACCTTCATCGTGTGGAATTGAAGAATAAAGTGCCACTACGTCAACTTTGAGCCACCCAAAATCCTGTGTGTCCCATCTTAAATCTTCCAAAAGGTTTAATAAGTCTTTAGTATCTTTTAAATGACTTTGTAAAGTTACCACAAAAGGATACAATATGGCATCTAGCCACTGTGACAAATGTTCAAAAAGGGACCCTATTCCACTGACAATAGGTCGTCCCTGAACATTTGTCAGTGTTTTGTGCACCTTTGGAAGATGGTGGAAGATGGGCACCACCGGATGTTCAATATATAGAAACTCATAGGTGGCTTGATAAAAATGCCCATCCTCCAAACCATCATCCAGAAGTGCTTTAAGTTCCCTCTTATAGATCCTAGTGGGATAAAGAACATTCTGTTAATACAGAGATCCAAGTGTCCACAAAATCAAGGTCCTTTACTTCAAAGGTGGGAAACTTATTGATTCTTAGTCCTCTTGGTATGATATTGAGCTTCACATACTTTTCAAAAGTCCACACAACAAATTGGAGCTTAATTTCCTTTATAAGCAAACTCCATTTTATCAAACAGTTCACTGACGGCTAGATTTAGAGTTCTGCGGCCAAAGGGGTGCGTTAGCTACGCTGGCGTTTTTTCTCCCGCACCTTTTAAATACCGCTGGTATTTAGAGTTCACAGAATGGCTGCGTTAGGCTCCAAAAAAGGGAGCGTAGAGCATATTTACCGCCACTGCAACTCTCAATACCAGCGTTGCTTACGGACGCGGCCAGCTTCAAAAACGTGCTCGTGCACGATTCCCCCATAGGAAACAATGGGGCTGTTTGACCTGAAAAAAAACCTAACACCTGCAAAAAAGCAGCGTTCAGCTCCTAACGCAGCTACATTGTTTCCTATGGGGAAACATTTCCTAAGTCTGCACCTAACACCCTAACATGTACCCCGAGTCTAAACACCCCTAACCTTACAGTTTTTAACCCCTAATCTGCTGCCCCCGCTATCGCTGACCCCTGCATATTATTATTAACCCCTAATCTGCCGCTCCGTACACCGCCGCAACCTACGTTATCCCTATGTACCCCTAATCTGCTGCCCCTAACACCGCCGACCCCTATATTATATTTATTAACCCCTAATCTGCCGCCCCCAACGTTTCCGCCACCTACCTACAATTATTAACCCCTAATCTGCTGACCAGACCTCACCGCTACTATAATAAAGTTATTAACCCCTAATCAGCCTCACTCCCGCCTCAAAAACCCAGTTTTTAACCCCTAATCTGCTGCCCCCGCTATCGCTGACCCCTGCATATTATTATTAACCCCTAATCTGCCGCTCCGTAGACCGCCGCAACCTACATTATACCTATGTACCCCTAATCTGCTGCCCCTAACATCGCCGACCACAATGTTGTATTTATTAACCCCTAATCTGCCGCCCCCAACGTCGCCTCCACCTACCTACAATTATTAACCCCTAATCTGCCGACCGGATCTCGCCGCTACTCTAATAAATGTATTAACCCCTAAAGCTAAGTCTAACCCTAACACTAACACCCCCCTAAGTTAAATATAATTTAAATCTAACTAAATAAATTAACTCTTATTAAATAACTTATTCCTATTTAAAGCTAAATACTTACCTGTAAAATAAACCCTAATATAGCTACAATATAAATTATAATTATATTGTAGCTATTTTAGGATTAATATTTATTTTACAGGCAACTTTGTAATTATTTTAACCAGGTACAATAGCTATTAAATAGTTAATAACTATTTAATAGTTACCTAGTTAAAATAATTACAAAATTACCTGTAAAATAAATCCTAACCTAAGTTACAATTAAACCTAACACTACACTATCATTAAATTAATTAAATACGATACCTACAATTATCTACAATTAAACCTAACACTACACTATCAATAAATTAATTAAATACAATACCTACAAATAAATACAATTAAATAAACTAACTAAAGTACAACAAATAAAAAAGAACTAAGTTACAAAAAATAAAAAAATATTTACAAACATTAGAAAAATATTACAACAATGAAAAACTAATTAAACCTACTCTAAGCCCCCTAATAAAATAAGAAAGACCCCCAAAATAAAAAAATGCCCTACCCTATTCTAAAATTAAAATAGAAAAGCTCTTTTACCTTACCAGCCCTGAAAATGGTCCTTTGCGGGGCATGCCCCAAAGAATTCATCTCTTTTGCCTGTAAAAAAAAACATACAATACCCCCCCCAACATTACAATCCACCACCCACATACCCCTAATCTAACCCAAACCCCCCTTAAATAAACCTAACACTAAGCCCCTGAAGATCTTCCTACCTTATCTTCACCTCACCAGGTATCACACCGATCCATCCTGGCTCCGATGTCTTGATCCAAGCCCAAGCGGGGGGCTGAAGATGTATATGATCCGGCTGAAGTCTTCATCCAAGCGGGAGCTGAAGAGGTCCATGATTCGGCTGAAGTCTTCTATCAAGCGGCATCTTCAATCTTCTTTCTTCCGGATCCATGTTCATCCCGCCGACGCGGAACATCCATCTTCACCGATGAGTTCCCGACGAATGACGGTTCCTTTAAGGGACATCATCCAAGATGGCGTCCCTCGAATTCCGATTGGCTGATAGGATTCTATCAGCCAATCAGAATTAAGGTAGGAAAATTCTGATTGGCTGATGGAATCAGCCAATCAGAATCAAGTTCAATCCGATTGGCTGATCCGATCAGCCAATCAGATTGAGCTCGTATTCTATTGGCTGTTCCGATCAGCCAATAGAATGCAAGCTCAATCTGATTGGCTGATCGGATCAGCCAATCGGATTGAACTTGATTCTGATTGGCTGATTCCATCAGCCAATCAGAATTTTCCTACCTTAATTCCGATTGGCTGATAGAATCCTATCAGCCAATCGGAATTCGAGGGACGCCATCTTGGATGACGTCCCTTAAAGGAACCGTCATTCGTCGGGAAGTCGTCGGTGAAGATGGATGTTCCTCGTCGGCGGGATGAACATGGATCCGGAAAAAAGAAGATTGAAGATGCCGCTTGATAGAAGACTTCAGCCGGATCATGGACATCTTCAGCCCCCCACTTGGGCTTGGATCAAGACATCGGAGCCAGGACGGATCGGTGTGATACCCGGCGAGGTGAAGATAAGGTAGGAAGATCTTCAGGGGCTTAGTGTTAGGTTTATTTAAGGGGGGTTTGGGTTAGATTAGGGGTATGTGGGTGGTGGGTTGTAATGTTGGGGGGTGCGGGTATTGTATGTGTTTTTTTACAGACAAAAGAGCTGAATTCTTTGGGGCATACCCCGCAAAGGGCCCTTTTCAGGGCTGGTAAAGTAAAAGAGCTTTGAACTTTTTAAATTTAGAATAGGGTAGGGCATTTTTTTTATTTTGGGGGGCTTTGTTATTTTATTAGGGGGCTTATAGTAGGTGTAATTAGTTTAAAATTGTTGTAATATTTTTCTAATGTTTGTAAATATTTTTTTATTTTTTGTAACTTAGTTCTTTTTTATTTTTTGTACTTTAGTTAGTTTATTTAATTGTATTTATTTGTAGGTATTGTATTTCATTAATTTATTGATAGTGTAGTGTTAGGTTTAATTGTAGATAATTGTAGGTATTGTATTTAATTAATTTATTGATAGTGTAGTGTTAGGTTTAATTGTAACTTAGGTTAGGATTTATTTTACAGGTAATTTTGTAATTATTTTAACTAGGTAACTATTAAATAGTTATTAACTATTTAATAGCTATTGTACCTGGTTAAAATAATTACAAAGTTGCCTGTAAAATAAATATTAATCCTAAAATAGCTACAATATAATTATAATTTATATTGTAGCTATATTAGGATTTATTTTACAGGTAAGTATTTAGCTTTAAATAGGAATAATTTATTTAATAATAGTTAATTTATTTCGTTAGATTTAAATTATATTTAAGTTAGGGGGGTGTTAGGGTTAGAGTTAGACTTAGCTTTAGGGGTTAATACATTTATTATAGTAGCGGTGTGGTCCGGTCGGCAGATTAGGGGTTAATTATTGTAGGTAGGTGGAGGCGACGTTGGGGGCGGCAGATTAGGGGTTAATAAATATAATATAGGGGTCGGCTGTGTTAGGGGCAACATATTAGGGGTACATAGGGATAATGTAGGTTGCGGCGGTGTATGGAGCGGCAGATTAGGAGTTAAAAAAAATATGCAGGTGTCAGCGATAGAGGGGGCGGCAGATTAGGGGTTAATAAATATAATATAGGGGTCGGCGATGTTAGGGGCAGCAGATTAGGGGTACATAGGGATAACGTAGCTGGCGGTGGTGTACAGAGCGGCAGATTAGGGGTTAAAAAATTTTAATAGAGTGGCGGCGATGTGGGGGGACCTCGGTTTAGGGGTACATAGGTAGTTTATTGGTGTTAGTGTACTTTAGAGCACAGTAGTTAGGAGCTTTATAAACTGGCGTTAGCCCAGAAAGCTCTTAACTACTGACTTTTTTTCTGCGGCTGGAGTTTTGTCATTAGATTTCTAACGCTCACTTCAGCCACGACTCTAAATACCGGCGTTAGAAAGATCCCATTGAAAAGATAGGATACGCAAATGGCGTATGGGGATCTGCGGTATGGAAAAGTCGCGGCTGCAAAGTGAGCGTTAGACCCTTTCCTGACTGACTCCAAATACCAGCGGGCGGTAAAAACCAGCGTTAGGAGCCTCTAAGGCTGGTTTTGATGGCTACCGCCCAACTCTAAATCTAGGCCGTAGAGATTAAGAAGTAATGTCTGTAGAAAAAACAGTGTCCATGTCATAATCTCCATATCCTCTTTCTGCCACAAGTAACAAGGAATAAAACTTAATGTTGGACCCCTCCATGTTAACAGAGCTCTATGTATCGTGCACTATTAATACTGCCAGAAAGCATTACAAAGTATGAGTCAAATGTAAGAAGGAGGTTATGTTTAATGCACGAGTAGTAAAAAGCACCCTAATAGGGGATAAAATCCCTTCTCACTTCTGTGTATATTCCAAGATCTAATAAATGTAGGCCAAGATACTTTATCCTGTGTGTGCTGTCACTAAATCTCAGTAAGACGGTAGCAGCAAAACTATGTTAGTTATAATATTGGACACGGTCAAAAACTGCAATGTAGACAGTAAAGCAAAGGAAAAAGGATTATTCCCTCCTGACAGCCAGTGGCTGTGTACACTCACAATTTACGTGCTGTCAAAGCAGTTGCCCATCCAGCTCTATATTTCCGTTGTCCGTATAAGACTCTTGTCTGGTTGCTGTTATGTGTTGGCATTCTCAGCTTGTACTGATTCAAACGCTCTGTGACGTAGTACTGCTAGTGCTCCATACATGTTATGCTTGGCGGCCAATCACAACTAGATGTTCAGATGCCGGTCCTGTGACGTAATCCGTCCGACGCTGCTGCAGGGAATGCAAACCTCCTGCCTTCGGAGAGAAGGGCTTTCAAGCTCCCAAATACCCTGGATCCTGGCCAATAGGTAGTTTGGAGAAAAGAAAAAGTTGATCCTGGGCTAACTTGTAAAAAACAAACTTTATTGTATTCCGTTAGGATAAAAACCCATGGGGGGTTCTTCATGCAACAATGAGCACCATGTACTCAAGCTGACATGTTTCGGTTTGATACCATAATCATAGCTGTCAGAGTACACCTGTGCTTCTCTATTTAAAAGCCAACAAACAATTTCATTGGTTAGTAAAAAAAAAAAAAACATTACAGGTGATCAGTGGTGAATTCATTAACTCTTTCCTTGCAGGCAGAAAAACATGTTTATATAACAATATAAATCCCAGTGTTGTCCCATGGCTTTAACAAAGAATACAACCAATTAGAATAAATGACAAATACTCAACTTATAATGTATTAAGAGAACATTAAAAAAACAAAAGATCAAGCACTAAGGGGCATATTCAGGGATAGGCACAGAGAAAGGCTGTGGCGGACATTTTCCAAAGTACAGACCTTAATGAAGTACACCAAGGTACATTTGAAATTAAAAACATTATTTTATAGTGCTTGGTGTTATTATATTGATGCAGATACCACTGATTCAATAACCAGCCCTCCTCTGGCTATACCTATGTGCCAGTGTCACTACTGTGTCATTATATAGAGCTGGGTGATATTATACTGATGCAGATATCACTGACCCTATAACCAACCCTTGTCTGGCTAAACGCATGTGCCAGTGTCACTACTGTGTCTTTGTATAGAGCTGGGTGTTATTATACAGATGCAGATACGCATCCAGTATTTCACTCAGGCTTTAGTTATTCCATAACTTATCACCCAATATCGCTAGCAGTCTCTTGACAAACCACTAACTTTATTCACACTATATATTTTTCTTTATTCCTATTATTCAATCAAAACATATACTAAGGTTGTGGCGGACACTGCAAGGGCTAGTCACTGACACCAGTGTTCGTGTATGGACACCTCGCCTATCCCTGGGCATATTTATCAAGCTCTGAATGGAGCTTGAGGCCCCATGTTTCTTGCGAGCCTTCAGACTTGCCAGAAACAGCAGTTATGAAGCAGCGTTCACAAAGACTGCTGCTCCATAACCTGTCCGCCTGCTCTGAGCAGGCGGACAGACATCGCCGGAAATCAACCTGATCAAGTACGATCGGGTTGATTGACACCCCCTGCTGTCGGCTGATTGGCCGCGAGTCTGCAGGGGGTGGCGTTGCACCAGCAGCTCTTGTGAGCTGCTGGTGCAATGCTGAATACGGCGAGCCGTATTCAGCGAGGTCTGTCGAACCTGATCCGCACTGTCGGATCAGGTCCGACAAACCTTGATAAATAGGGGCCAATGTATGTGAATTAAAATATATCATCGTAAATTGGTAACCCTATAATATAAATGGAACACCAGGGAGGATATAATTAACACGATCAGGGACAACCTATTGTCAGTGGAATAGGGTCCCTTTTTGAATATTTGTCATAGTGGCTAGATGCCATATTGTATCCTTTTGTGGTAACTTTACAAAGTTATTTAAAAGATACTAAAGACTTATTAAACCTTTTGGAAGATTTAAGATGGGGCACACAGGATTTTGGGTGGCTCACAGTTGACATAGTGGCACTTTATTCTTCAATTCCACATGATGAAGGTTTAAAGGCCATAGGCTTCTTTTTAAAGAATTTTTCTAATTTTGACAACAAATTTGTGGAATATATTCTGAGAGTCACACGTTTTATGCTCACCCATAATTACTTTTGTTTCGAAGATGCTTTTTATCTCCCAAGATGTGGGACAGCCATGGGGGTGAAGTTTGCCCCTTCATACGCCAAATGTCTTTATGGGTTGGTGGGAGCTGTCCCACACCTATGGAGATGAAAATAAATATAAAGAATATATCGCCTTTTACAGGCGATATATAGATGATCTTCTTTTTGTATGGCGAAGATCAGATTCCCTTTTGGCAAATTTTATAAACAGACTCAATAATAACAAGGTTGGTCTATGTTTTACATATGAACACCATCCTACAACTATCAACTATCTTGACCTTACTCTGACAGCCAAAGTCGGTGGTCTGCTTCTCAGTAGCACTTATAGGAAGCAAATCACAAAGAATACTTTGTTACATGCAAAAAGCTGTCATCCGAAGCAAGTACCTATGGCGGTAGCCAAAAGTGAACTTATAAGGTTAAAGAGAAACTGTACAGAAGAGTCCACCTATATTAAACAGAGACAAGACTTGAGAATTAGGTTACAGCAGAGAGGTTATCCTAAGCATGTAATAGATAGAGCACAAACACAGGTTGATAGAATAGACAGGAGCTCTTTGCTCAAAGGTTCCAAATTAACTAACAAGATAGGGTTACCTTCGTTACTGACTATAGTGCAGAGTACCAAGACATTTGTAGTATTGTAAGCAAACATTTTCATCTTTTGTCAGCAGACGATAGATTAGTAGATAGTGTAGATCAAGGCCTACGATGTTCCTATAGAAATCTGTGTGTTCCCTGTAAATATAAATGTATATGATATATACATATATATGTATGTGTTAATATGTGTATATACACATATTAATACATAAATATATATGTACATATATATGTACATATATAATTATATACATATATATTTATATTTTCTGTGCTACGTTCTCATGCCGTGTCTGGCGACATGAGAATGAGGCTCCCATTGGAGCCAATGGAAGCGTGCTCTCATTGGTGCAATGCTTCCATACAATCTGAATGTGAGGTTGCGTTCCCATTGTGCCTAACTTGTAATACCCAATACCCAAATGTACGCTGGTATAACAATAAGTTAAGCAAAAAAAATGATATTTTGCGCTCCACTTTTAATCTGGGCCAAAATATGTAAGGATTTATTATAGATGTACTAAATAATCCATAGAATATATATAATTATACAAACAATTAAACAATTAACAGCGCTAAATGAAAATCAATGTGACAAATGTTATGTTAAAAATAGAATATTTTATTCATAAAAACAACAAAGTGTACATTTGTTGCAAAAAATAAAATAGTTACAAAGAAAACGCACCAAAGCGTAAATTACATGAAACAGTAAAGATGTCTTAACTATCTTACAGCTTGAGGCACATAATTTAAGCAATATGCAAATTGGATTCTATACACAATCTTGTGGCTATAGAATTCAAGTGTGTGATGGTATTCATACACAAAGGGAATTGATAAAAAATGTCTACAGCAAACACAGGTAAAATAGACTAAAAACAGAAAAAAGGTTATAGCAGCAAATCGTAGCACACTAGTCTGGCCAGACTAAACCTGTAAATGCTCACAATGTATTCCTCGGTCACATCCCTTCCTCAGGTGTGTAGTTATTGTGACACCGCTTAACGCTATATAATGCCAAAAGGGTCTAACTTTCGGTTTGGCGATAACCAATCAGGTCTTGCTCATTCTATGATTGACATCCTAAAACTCCATTTTGGATTTAGATGTTATCAAGAGGATTGTATATATATATATATATATTATTATTATTATTCTTTATTTATAAAGCGCCGACAGATTCCGCAGCGTTGTCCATGGGTACAAGGATAACGGTACAATAGAGAAACAATACGATAAAAGACAACATTTTTACAGACAAATACAGGGGGAATTGAGGGCCCTATTCCCTTGGGAACTTACAATCTAGATGGGTAGGAGGATGGAAAACAGGAGGTGGGGACTGCAAAGGTGAGAATGATATTAGTGAAGAGATTGAGGGCAACTGTTAGTTAAGCAAAGTTAGTTTGTTAATAAGTCGGGTGATAAGCTTCCCTGAACAAAAAGGTCTTTAGGGAGCGTTTAAAGGAGGAGAGGTTAGGGGCAAGTCTGACAGCTCAAGGAAGTGCATTCCAGAGGGTTGGTGCCGCATGAGAGAAGTCCTGTAGTCTAGCATGAGAGGAGGTGATGGTAGAGGACGCAAGAAGCAGCTCATTGTTGGATCTTAGGGGACAGGCAGGAGTATATTTGTTGATGAGTGAGGACAGGTAGGGTGGGGCAGCATTGGTGAGGGCTTTGTAGGTCAGGGTGAGAATTTTGAATTTAACTCTCTTGTGAATGGGGAGCCAGTGAAGGGACTCACAGAGAGGTGCAGCAGAAACAGAGCATCGAGAGAGGTGGATTAGCCTGGCAGATGCATTTAGGATGGATTGAAGGGGAGAGAGGCAGGAGAGAGGGAGGCCAGTTAGTAAGTTGTTACAGTAGTCAAGACGGGAAATTACCAGGGAGTGGATTAGCTGTTTAGTATTTTCAGCACTCAGAAATGGACGAATTTTGGAGATATTGCGTAGGTGGTTGCGGCAGGATGAAGAGAGCAGTTGGATGTGGGGAATGGAGGACAGATTTGAGTCAAGCGTGACTCCAAGGCAGCGGACTTGGGATGATGGGGAGATAGTGGTGCCACCAACAGTGATAGAAAAATTGGAAACTGGAGTGGAGTTAGAGGGGGGAATTAGAAGTAGTTCGGTCTTGGACATATTTATTTTTAGGTGATGAGAGGTCATCCAGGAGGAAATGCCAGATAAGCATTCACTGATGTGAGAATTGACAGAAGGAGAGAGTGCAGGGGTGGAAAGGTAGATCTGGGTATCGTCAGCATAGAGGTGATAGCTGAAGCCATAGCTGTTGATAAGTTTACCCAGTGAAGAAGTGTAAATAGAGAAGAGTAGAGGACCCAGGGCAGAGCCTTGAGGTACTCCAACAGACAGAAGCAATAGAGAGGAGGAGTCACCAGCAAAAGAGACAGAGAACGATCTGTTAGAGAGATAAGAGTGAATCCAGGGGAGGGCAGTGTCGCAAAGACTGAGAGAGCTGAGAGACCATAGGAGAAGGGGATGGTCAACAGTGTCAAAGGCAGCAGAAAGGTCAAATAAGATGAGTATAGAGTAGTAGCCTTTTTTAGCAGAAAGGAGATCGTTCGTAACTTTGGTGAGGGCAGTCTCAGTTGAGTGTTGTGGACGGAAGCCAGATTGCAGGGGGTCGAGCAATGAGTTGGATGACAGGTATTAGATTAGGCGATTGAAAACTAGTTTTTCCAGGAATTTTGAAGCTACCGGGAGCAGTGATATTGTGCAGTAGTTTGCAGGGGAGTTAGGGTCAAGAGAAGGTTTTTTGAGGATGGGGGTGTCCTTTGCATGTTTAAAGGAGGCAGGGAATGAGCCAGTAGAAAGGGATAGGTTGAATATGTGAGTAAGAGCTGGAGTGAGGGTGGGAGACAGAGGAGGGATTAGATGTGAAGGAATAGAGTAAAGTGGGCAGGCAGTGAGGTGTGAGGAAGACAAAAGGGAAGCCACTTCACTCTCAGTGGTTGGGAGGAGGGTGCAGAGAGTGGCAGAGGGGGTGACTGGGAGCGGAGTTGGGAGATTGCAGGTTTGTGTTGGGATGTTTCCTTGGATTGCAAGTGTTTTATTGAAAAAATAGTCAGCAAGGCCTTTAGCACTGAATGCAGATGAGGGGGGTGGTGCAGGTGGGTGGAGGAGAGAGTTGAAAATGAAGAAGAGTCTTTTAGGGTTTGAGGAGTGAGTGGATATAAGAGAAGAGAAGTAGGTTTGCTTAGCTAAGCGAAGGGCAGAGGTGTAAGAGTAGAGAATGAACTTATAGTGCATGAAATCAGGTTCAGAGCGGGTTTTCCTCCAGGCACATTCAGCAGTGTGGGAGCATTTTTGTAGGTGACGTGTTTGTTGGGAGTGCCAGGGTTGGAGATGACGACGTGGGGCTTTTTCGAGGTTGGGGCGGAGCAAGAGTGTCAAGTGTAGCGGAGAGAGTATTGTTATAGTGGGTTATGGCAAGGTCAGGGTAGGATATCGTGGAAGTGTGGGGGAGGCGTATTTGAATAAGATTGGAGAGTTGGGGAGGGTCCACGGTGTGCAGATTTCTACTGGTGTGGGGGCGAGAGGGGGAATTAGGTTTAGCATCTATATTAGGATTAAAGGTGAGCAGATGGTGGTCTGAGATGGGAAATGGGCGACAGGCAACTTCAGAGAGAGAGCAGAGATAGGAGAATACCAGATCAATCAAGTGTCCATTGCGGTGGGTAGGGAATAGGGTGGATTGTGAGAGACCGAAAAAGTTAGTGAGTGAGAGAAGTTTAGAGGCAGCAGGGGCAGATGGGTAGTCAATGGGATGTTGAAGTCCCCTAGGATTAGAGCAGGTGTATTTGTAGAGAGAAAGTAAGGAAGCCAGGCAGCGAAGTTGTCAAGGAATTGGGAGGTTGGTCCAGGGGGGCGATAGATAACTGCCACTCTGAGAAAGAAAGAGGGGAGAACAGGCGAATGCGGTGGACTTCAAAGAAAGAATAGAAGAGAGTTGAAAATTGAGATAGGTACTGATAGGAGCAGGAGGGGGAGAGTAAGATGCCAACACCGCCACCGTGTCTCTCACCTGGCCTCGGTGTGTGGCTAAAGTGGAGACCACCGTGTGTGAGAGCAGCAATCGAAGCAGTGTCAGAGGAAGATAGCCATGTTTCAGTTATTGCTAAAAGGTTGAAAGTATACATATAACAACTCAAAAGATATTTGCTAACAATGGATATACAAAGGAAAACCTCAATAGTTGTAAATACACTTACATGTTGTCTTGCATGGTATCATCTTTTGTCATGTATTAGAAAAAAAGGGGGAAGAAACTTCCGGTTTGGCAATAGTCAACATGATCTTGATTAGTTTTTGATTGACAACCTAAACTTCTATTTTCAATCAGCTGTTAAACTTCAAATTTTTACATAACAGAAAAAATGCATATATTTATCTCAACTTGAACAATGTTTGTTATACATGCAAAAAGAGTTACTATAAATATACATATATATGATTATTCACAATAACATATATTTGCATATATTTCCTATTCAGTTTATAATCACATAGATGGCTTCACAGATAAATACATGTAAAATTTGTATATATGGCGGAATGATAAAATATATACTCTATTGATTAAACATTCCATTCATTTTTACAATAAATCTCAGATAACAAAGTTTAAGAAATCCAAGATTTCGAATAGTTAATTTCTAGTTTAATATTGTGGTATATATATATATATATATATATATATATATACTGTATATATGTATATTTTAAGCAGGAAACAGAACTCTCTGGTCTTGATAAACAATTAATTTATTCAGTGACGTTTCGGGGAATACACCCCTTCATCAGACCACCTGATCTGGTCTGATGAAGGGGTGTATTCCCCGAAACGTCACTGAATGAATTAATTTTTTATCAAGACCAGAGAGTGTTGTTTCCTGCTTGAAATATCTTATCCTTACTCTAGCACCCTGGCATTTAAATGAACTTTTTGTGAGAGTGCACCTGACTCACTATATATATATATATATATATATATATATATATATATATATATATATATAAACATTTGTATATGTCACCAATAAATCTAGAGATCTAGGTACATTTGTATATGTCACCAATAGATCTAGGGATCTAGGGACTCCTGCCAGCTAGCAGTCCCCGATAAACCTTCTTAAACACAATTGGACACATAAAAAAGACAACAATGGGGGAAAAATAAGCAGTGAAGATAGGTAAATAAATAAAAAAAAATGGTTTTAAAAAATAGTGAATGAATACATTGAAAACATATATAATGAAATGAAATAAAATAAATAAAAAATATATATTGAAATTAAAAAAAATATATTTAAATGAAATAAAAAAATAAATAAAAAAGACAAAAAAGAAGACTGAAAAAAATGCATGTATTGAATTTTGTATTGTCAATAAATATAGGGTATTTTACAAGAATGATACAAGATCTAAATTTTCATTTAGACCCTTAGGTTGAAGAGTTTGGAGTCTAAGTATTCAATATGTTTCACGTTGGTTTAAAGTTCTCTCTCTATCTCCTCTACGTCTGTCTATAGGGATATGTTCAAGTCCACAGAACGAAAGATCTTTTTTATTTCTTCATTGTATCTGGTTAAAATGTTGGGAGAAAAATGTTTAGGAAAACCTATTTCAATGTTATAAAAATGTATTTTTTCTGTTATGTAAACATTTGAAGTTTAACAGCTGATTGAAAATAAAAGTTTAGGTTGTCAATCAAAAACTAATCGAGATCATATTGGCTATCGCCAAACCGGAAGTTTCTTCCCCCTTTCTTTCTAATAAATGACAAAAGACAACATGTATGTGTATTCACAACTATTGAGGTTTTCCTTTGTATATCTATTGCTAGCAAATATCTTTTGAGTTGTTATGTGTATATACAGTATATATACAATCCTATTGATGTTCTATAGTTCGGAACTTAACATCTAAATCCAAAATGGAGTTTTAGGATGTCAATTATAGAATGAGCAAGACTTGATTGGTTATCGCCAAACCGGAAGTTAGACCCTTTTGGCATTATATAGCAGGAAGCCATGTCACACTAACTATATACCTGAGGAAGGGGCATGACCCAGAAACGCATCATGAGTATTTACAGGTTTAGTCTGGCCAGACTAGTGTGCTACGATTTGCTGCTATAACCTTTTTTCCGTTTTTAGTCTATTTTAACTGTGTTTGCTGTAGACATTTTTTATCAATTCCCTTTGTGTTTGAATACCATCACACAATCAAATTCTATAGCCACAAGATTGTGTATAGGATCCAATTTGCACATTGCATAAATTATGTGCCTCAAGCTGTTAAGCTTTACTGTTTCATGTCATTTATGCTTTGGTGCGTTTTCTTTGTAACAATTTTATTTTCTTCAACAAATGTACACTTTGTTGTTTTTATGAATAAAATATTCTATTTTTTACTTACACATTTATCACATTGATTTTCATTTAGCCCTGTTAAGTGTTTGTATAATTTTTGTTAGCTGCTAACCTTAAATTACAAATTACAAATATCAGCACATATATATTGGCGCGCTCATATATTTACACACACACACACACACACACATATATATATAAATATATACATATATATATTAATAACAGGTATTTGTGGAGCGCCAACAGATTCCGCAGGGCTATAAACATAGTTGGTATACAGGATAACATTTATAGGGATCAAGTAGGTAGAGGGCCCAGTTGCACTGTTGTTGTTGGCTCTTATGAAGGCGATCTGCAAACAGCTGGGCTCATAGGCTTACATTCTAAGGGGTTCAAGGGGAAAGCAATGGAGTTAGGAAAGGTTGTATGCATACCTAAATAGTTGAGTGATTAGGAAGCGCTTGAAGCTGTTAAAACTAGTGGAGAGTCTTGTAGAGCGAGGCAGGGAGTTCCACAAGATGGAGGCCAGTCTGGAGAAGTCCTGTAAATGGGAATGTGAGGAAGTAATAAGAGAGGAGGAGAGTAGGATATCGTGAGCAGAGCGAAGGGGACGGGAGGGAGAGTATCTGGGGACAAGGTCTGAAATGTAGGGGGGGCAGTGCAGTTGAGGGATTTGTATAGCAGAGTGAGGATTTTGTGTTTAATCCTGGAGGCAAGAGGAAGCCAGTGAAGGGATTGGCAGAGAGTTGCAGCAGATGAAGAGCAACGTGTAAGGAAGATGAGCCTGGCAAAGGCATTCGGTATGGATTGTAAAGGAGCTATGCGGTGTCTAGGTAGACCAGAGAGGATGGAGTTGCAGTATTCAAGAAGGGAAAGAATGAGAGAGTGGATTAAAATCTTAGTTGTTTCTTGTGTAAGGAAATGTCTAATTTTAGAGATGTTTTTAAGGGGAAGCGGCAGGCTTTAGCCAAGGACTGAATCTGAGGAGTGAGAGAAAGGTCTGAGTCAAGTGTGACCCCAAGACATTGGGCATGCGGGGTCAGGGTAATGATAGAATTATCAACAGTTATAGAAAATTGGGGGGTGGAGATTTTGGGAAAGAAGGAAAAAAAATAAGGAGTTCAATTTTGGAGAGATTTAGCATAAGGTAGTGAGAGGACATCCAAGATGATATATGAGAAAGACAGTTAGTTACACAGGTTAGTAAGGAAGGAGGTAGGTCTGGTGCAGAGAGGTAGATTTGGGTGTCATCGGCATACAAATGATATTGAAACCCATGGGACTTTATTAGGGAACTTAATGATGACATGTAGATTGAAAAGAGAAGGGGATCGAGGACAGAGCCTTGAGGTACCCCAACAGAAAGTGGTAACGGGGCAGAGGATGCTCCGGAGAAGGCTACACTAAAGGTACGATTAGATAGGTAGGAAGAGAACCATGAGAGAGCTGTGTTGCAGATGCCGAAGGATTGGAGGGTTTGGGGCAGAAGAGGGTGGTCAACTGTGTCAAAGGCTGCAGACAGATCAAGGAGGATAAGCAGAGAGAAGTGGCCTTTAGATTTTGCTGTAAGTAGGTCGTTGGTAACCTTGAAAATTGCTGTCTCTGTAGAGTGATTGGGACGAAATCCAGATTGCAGTGGATCAAGAAGAGACTTTAGTGTAAGGAAATATATATATACCTATATATATATTAACAAGAAAGATCAGCACTCACCAACATTATAACCACTCAGTGCACGGCCAAAGAATAAATACAACAATAAGTATTGCATAAGGACAAGACCTGGTGATGATCCCTGTGGTCCCTCGTAAAGAAAGCCAGCACACGAGATTTAAACAAAACACCTTCCTTTAATGCCAAAGTAGCATAACGTTTCAACTCCCACTGGAGCCTTGGTCACATGCAGCAATTCACAGAATGAAATCAGGCATAAGATAACATACACAGGTAAACCCTTAAATACCCCCACCCACCAATCAGATACATTACAAAAAAACGCCAAATACAAAGGTAATTGACACAGCTGTGTGCCGTAATATCGCGCATGGACCGCAAGCATAAGTGCGTGTCCATGGAAACACTGTCAGACTCAGTAGCGTATATCTCACAACTGCGCATGCGTGAATGACGTAATAGTGCATGCGTGCGCAGTGATGTCATAGCGTCAGAGATAGTTGTCACGGTAACCATACACAATAGTCAAGATCAGCTGAGAATACACCGCAACCAAAACAAACTGTGAGCATCAACTATATTTGTTAATGGGCATCAGGACAACTCTGCGCATTATACACATAACATGCTAAATGTAATATACGCTTATATCTAGGGTATATATGTACACCAATAAACCCATACATTGTAGATGGCGAAAAAAAAACAACCTATATACAAGTTGCACAAGAATATATTGTATCTGATTACCAAGTGAAACTTACTAATTAAACATTAAAAACACAAATAGTTATATTTTGCGAGCCACCAAGGCATTTGTGAGTAAAATATCTATTGCAAAAAGAGCTAAAGTAAGCCCCTATTATGGTCCAGTCAGGACTCCAATACGAATTTAATCATCACTCAATGTCAAAGTGATATAATAGCTGGCAAAAAATAACTAAACCTATATACAAAATTTTGCAGCGTGTGTCAAGGGCATGGTAAAAACATCCATATCAAGATGAAAGGAAACCCACAGTCATTTATAGAAGCCGCTGTAGTCGATAGACATATTCAAGCCTTTAGGTGCTACAGTATCAAGTCGGTAGATCCAACGAGATTCCATTTTTAACAGAGCCTTGGCTCGATCACCCCCACGTCTAGACTTCGGTACGTGGTCAATTAGAATAGTCCTCAGTGAGGAGATAGAATGTCCAGCTTGTGCAAAGTGGCGTGCCACCGGCTGATCAGAGGTGCCCTTTTCCAAAGCCAATCGAATGGCTGTCTTATGGTTGGCTAACCTCTCTCTGAAAGATGTAATGGTTTTTCCAACATAATACAGCGAACACGGGCAAATGATCACGTAGATCACATGGTATGAAGCCAATGTCGTATACGTTTTATTCGTGTGTGGATGGTGGAACCTATTACCAACGATCATACCATTGCAAGTGATGCAATTCCCACATCTATAACATCCCTTCTTCTTAGGGGTAACCAGGTTTGATTTTGGTAGCTTGCAATGGGATCAGTCTTCATCAGAAGGTCACGTAGATTTCATGCCCTCTTATAGACCAGTCTTGGTGGTGGTATCTCTCCAAACGGTAATGTAGTGTCTGTTGACACGATCGGCCAGTGCTGCTTGATTACATCTTGTACTTTGCGTGATGCAGGTGTATATGTGGTAATGAAATTCATCCGTTGTTCAACCGGCTTGAGTGGTTTTATCAACAGTGATTGTTGGCTGAGTGCTATTGCTTTATCACCTTGTTCTGTGATCAACGATTCTGGATAGCCTCTGTCAATAAATTTCTGTGCCATTGCTTCTAGTTGAACCTTCTTGTGTGTCTCCTCGGTATTATTGCGTACGACACGCAGGAGTTGAGATGAGCTTACCCCCTTTTTTTGAAAAGATGGATGAAAACTATTATAGTGGAGGATTGAATTTTTGTCTGTAGGTTTATTATACAGTGTTGTAAAGAGTCTAAGGCCAGACGGTGTATCTTTTTTGTATATCTCAAGATCTAAAAAGTGTATATAATTGTCATTAATGTCCATCTTGAACCGTGCAGTAGAATTTAGACCATTAAGGTAAACCATGAGGTTAAAGACTCTTTGTCACCCCTCCATACTATGAAGACATCATCAATGTAGCGCTTGAAGAACCTGATGGAGCCCTGTTCAGCCCAAAAAATATGTTCCTGTTCATACATAGACATATAGATATTTGCATAGGAAGGGGCCATATTGGACCCCATAGCCGTTCCAAGTATTTGCAAATAGAATGTGTTTTCAAATCGAAAATAATTTTTGGCCAAACAGAGCTCCAAAAGCTCCAACAAGAACTCGACAGGTGGGCCACAATAATAAGGATTAACTGACAGGATTCTCCTGACCATCTCTATCCCATGTGAATGCGGGATAATTGTATATAAATTCACAACATCCAATGTGACTAAAATGTCACCAATTTGGATGTCATTCATCTGTGATAGAAGATGTATAAGTTCTGAAGAATCCCTCAAGTAAGATCCAGTCTATTGGACCCAAGGTTGCAGGAAGTAATCAATGTATTCAGCGAGAGGCTGGAATAACGAGCCTCTCGCTGACACTATTGGACGACCTGGTGGGTTAACCATACTCTTGTGTATTTTGGGCAAGAGGTACAAAATAGGACTAATAGGGTTCTCAACCGTCAAATAACAAAAAAGTGTCCTCATCAATAAACCCTGCATCCAAAGACATACACAAGAGTTTGTCAACCTGTTCTTTAAATTTAGTGGTAGGATTAAATGTCAACTTACGGTAAGTTACACCATCCTCCAATTGTCTGAGTGCTTCACATCTATACATGTGGTAATCTAACACCACAATGGCACCGCCCTTGTCGGCTTGCCTAATCACAATAGTGCTATCATCAGTTAAAGTTTTTAAAGCACTTCTTTCCCAAATTATTTTCAATTTGAAAATACATTCTATTTGTAAATATTTGGAATGGCTATGGGGTCCAATATGGCCCCTTCCTATGCAAATATCTATATGTCAATGTATGAACAGGAACATATTTTTTTGGCTGAACAGGGCTCCATCAGGTTCTTCAAGCGCTACATTGATGATATCTTCATGGTATGGAGGGGTGACAAAGAGTCTTTAACCTCATGGTTTAATAACCTTAATGGTCTAAATTCTACTGTACGGTTCAAGATGGACATTAATGACAATTGTATACACTTTTTAGATCTTGAGATATACAAAAAAGATACACCGTCTGGCCTTAGACTCTTTACAACACTGTATAATAAACCTACAGACAAAAATTCAATCCTCCACTATAATAGTTTTCATCCATCTTTTAAAAAAAAGGGGGTAAGCTCATCTCAACTCCTGCGTGTCGTACGCAATAATACCGAGGAGACCCACAAGAAGGTTCAACTAGAAGCAATGGCACAGAAATTTATTGACAGAGGCTATCCAGAATCGTTGATCACAGAACAAGGTTATAAAGCAATAGCACTCAGCCAACAATCCCTGTTGATAAAACCACTCAAGCCGGTTGAACAACGGATGAATTTCATTACCACATATACCCCTACATCACGCAAAGTACAAGATGTGATCAAGCAGCACTGGCCGATCGTGTCAACAGACACTACATTACCGTTTGGAGAGATACCACCACCAAGACTGGTCTATAAGAGGGCACGAAATCTACGTGACCTTCTGATGAAGACTGATCCCATTGCAAGCTACCAAAATCAAACCTGGTTACCCCCTAAGAAGAAGGGATGTTATAGATGTGGGAATTGCATCACTTGCAATGGTATGATCGTTGGTAATAGGTTCAACCATCCACACACGAATAAAACCTTCAGTATACGACATTGGCTTACGTGCACTTCAGACCATGTGATCTATGTGATCATTTGCCCGTGTTTGCTGTATTATGTGGGAAAACCATTACATCTTTCAGAGAGAGGTTAGCCAACCATAAGACAGCCATTCGATTGACTTTGGATAAGGGCACCTCTGATCAGCCGGTGGCACGCCACTTTGCACAAGCTGGACATTCTATCTCCTCACTGAGGACTATTCTAATTGACCACGTACCGAAGTCTAGATGTGGGGGTGATCGAGCCAAGGCTCTGTTAAAAATGGAATCTTGTTGGATCTACCGACTTGATACTGTAGTACCTAAAGGCTTGAATATGTCTATCGACTACAGCTGCTTCTATAAATGACTGTGGGTTTCCTTTCATCTTGTTATGGATGTTTTTACCATACCCTTGACACACGCTGCAAAATTTTGTATATAGGTTTAGTTATTTTGTGCCAGCTATTATATGACTTTGACATTGAGTGATGATTAAATTTGAATTGGAGTCCTGACTGGACCATAATAGGGGCTTAATTTAGCTCTTTTTGCAATAGATATTTTACTCACAAATGCCTTGGTGGCTCGCAAAATATAACTATTTGTGTTTTTAAAGTTTAATTAGTAAGTTTCACTTGGTAATCAGATACAATATATTCTTGTGCATCTTGTATATAGGTTGTTTTTTTTTCACCATCTACAATGTATGGGTTTATTGGTGTACATATATACCCTAGATATAAGCGTATATTACATTTAGCATGTTATGTGTATAATGCGCAGAGTTGTCCTGATGCCCATTCACAAATATAGTTGATGCTCACAGTTTGTTTTGGTTGCGGTGTGTTCTCCGCTGATCTTGACTATTGTGTATGGTTACCGTGACTTCTATCTCTGACGCTATGACGTCACTGAGCACGCATGCGCTATTACGTCCTTCACGCATGCGCAGTTGTGAGATATACGCTACTGAGTCTGACAGTGTTTCCATGGACACGCACTTATGCTTGCGGTCCATGCGCGATATTACGGCACACAGCTGTGTCAATTACCTTTGTATTTAGCGTTTTTTTGTAATGTATCTGATTGGTGGGTGGGGGTATTTAAGGGTTTACCTGTGTATGTTATCTTATGCCTGATTTCATTCTGTGAATTGCTGCATGTGACCAAGGCTCCAGTGGGAGCTGAAACGTTATGCTACTTTGACATCACCAGGACAAGACCTGGTGATCATCACCAGGTCTTGTCTTTACCTATATATATATATATATATATATATATATATATATACTGTATATATATATAGAGTGTTTATTGTATATCTACAATAATTATTATTGTTTTTCAACATTCAATATTTACATAGTGTGCCGTAAAATAACTAATTCTTCATGTGCGCTAACCTGACACTACGTTAGACCAAAAGTCTGAAACCCAAAGCGCTTTTCTCATATTTTACATGCCAATTTTATTCATGTAAAATGTTTAAAAAAATGTATTATTAAATATATATTTATAAATGTATCTGTCTGATTATGTTAATGTAAAATATATATTTATACCTATATATATATATAAATATGAAGGTATAGGTATAGGTATATATATATATATATATATAACCCACACACAAAAAGATTACTTTTAACACAGGTAGGTTAGCATGTGTATTAGAATGCGAGCTGACTTTAGTACTTCAGATATTGCAACCACGTTAACTTCTCCTCACAGACTTCAATGGAGCGCACTGAAGAAAAAAAAACACTTATCGCTTACACTCTACCTGATACCTGGCTAGATTACACGTGGAGCAATGTTTAACAATACCGATTGCATGCTAACTGTGTTCAAGTTAGGGGTTCATATTGTAGTTTAGTACAACCTTTTCCTCCGGCCAAACTCTTTATGCAAACTTTCAGGTCATGTAAAAGTTTGAGCATTAAATGCGATTGCATTAGAACGATTGCATTTACTTTCAACTTGTAATACGAGCACACATTGCCACTCAACGCTGCCCATAGAAAATATGGGGAGTATAAATTACTGCTAAATTGCTGCTTGTAATATGGACTCGAGCATAAAAAACACTGCAATCTCGAAATCACATTTATGTTCCTCATGCTAACAATAGCGCGCCCTGAAGGTAGTTATAAATAATTTTAATTCCAATGTTCTTCACGTAGAAGAAAAATTATTTTTTATTTTAAAATAGATATTTTTATTTATATCTGATAATAAAAAAAAAAAATATATATATATATATATATTTATATATATACCTATATATCTATATGAATATTGTGACAAAGCACCTCTGGCTTATACTCTTTGTCTAGGGATCAGTAAAACCATACAGTCTTTAGAAGTCAAATAAGTCTTTATTTAAACCGGTCTTGTACAAAAGGTATTAAAGTTTACGTAAGCAAAATAAATCCTAGCTCTTTTAATCTGTATATCATCAAAAATGATATACAGTTAGTTGGTTTAAATTCAAAGGGCCAGATTACAAGAGGAGCGTTAACAGTTATGTGCGAAAATGGGTTTATCATAGGTGTTTGCACATGTTGGGTTTACTACTCGTATTACAAGTTGAAAGTAAACGTGTTCGCTTGAGGGAATCATGAATTTACGATAGAATGATTACCGTCAGGGCCGGTGCTAGGATTTTTGGCCACACAAGCGAGGATACGTTTAGCCGCCCCCCCATTACATACCATCCCATTGCTAGTTAAAGGGATATAAAACCCATTTTATTTTAGAGCATGACATTTTAAGCAACTTTCTAATTTACTCCTATAATCAATTTTACTTCATTCTCTTAGTATCTGTATTTAAAAAGCATGAATGTAAGCTTAGGAGCTGGCCCATTTTTTGGTTCAGCACCTGGGTAGAGCTTGCTGATTGGTGGCTAAATTCAAATAAATCATTGGTAGCGCAGCATAGCAAATCAAACAGTGGTACGGCAGCAAAAGCAAATCAGACAGTGGTAGTGCAGCATAGCAAACCAGACAGTGGTAGTGCTGCATAACAAATCAGCAAGTGATGGGCTGCATAACATATAAAACAGTGGTTGTGCTGCATGACAAATCAGTCAGTGTTTTTGCTGCATAGCAAATCAGACATTGGTTGTGCTGCATAGCAAATCAAACAGTGGTTGTGCTGCATAGCATATCAGACAGTGGTTGTGCTGCATAACAAATCAGACAGTGGTTGTGCTGCATAGCAAATCAGACAGTGTGTGTGGTGCATAGCAAATCAGACAGTTGTTGTGCTGCATAGCAAATCAGACAGTGGTTGTGCTACATAGCAAATCAGACAGTGGTTGTGCTGCATAACAAATAAGAAACTGGGTGTGTTGCATAGCAAATCAGACAGTGGTTGTGCTGCATAGCAAATCAGACAGTGTGTGTGCTGCATAGCAAATCAGTCATTGATTGTATTGCATGGAAAATCAGACAGTGGTTGTGCTGCATAGCAAATCAGACAGTGGTTGTGCTGCATAACAAATAAGAAAGTGGGTGTGCTGCATAGTAAATCACATGTAAGAAATCACATGTAGGAAATACAGATGCTCTAGTCTAAGCTCTAACCAGACAACTGATGTGTGTAGTGGGGTTTTTTATTATATGGGGTAAAGTATCACTGATATGTGTAGTGAAGGGTTACTGTATGGGGTACAGTATAACTAATGTATGTAGTGGGGGTTACTGTATGGGGTAAAGTATCACTGATGTGTGTAGTAGGGGTTACTGTATATGGTACAGTATAACTAATGTGTGTAGTGGGGGTTACTATGGAATAAAGTATAACTGATGTGTGTAATGGGGTTACTAGATGGGGTAAAGTATCACTAATGTGTATAGTGGGGGCTACTGTATGGGGTAAAGTATAACTGATGTGTGTAGTGGGGGTTACTGTATGGGGTACAGACAGTATAACAAATGTATGTAGTGGGGGTAACTGTATGAGGTTAAGTATCACTTATGTGTGTGGTGGGGGTTACTGTATGGCCCATACAGTAACCCCCACCACACACATCCGTTATACTTTACCCCATACAGTAACCCCCACTATACACATCAGTGATAATTTAACCCATATAGTAACCCCCACTACACACATCAGTTATACTTTACCCCATAGTAACCCCAACTACACACATCAGGGATACTGTACCCCATATATTAACTCTCACTACACACATCAGTGATACTTTACCCGTCCCCATACAGTAACCCCCACTACATACATTAGTTATACCGTACCTCATACAGTAACCCCCACTACACACATCAGTGATACTTTACCCTATATAGTAATAACCCCCACTACACACATTAGTTATATTTCACCCCATACAGTTTGGAGTAAAGTATAACTAATGTGTGTAGTGAGGGTTACTGTATGGGGTAAAGTATAACTGATGTTTAGTGGACCGATATGAAGGAAGCTGGACATCTTGTCAGCCAGCATGGTCACTCATGGATGGTCCGCACACCAAGCAGTGCAGCAACAAATGCATGTGATAGCATATGCTCCGTGACATCTTGCGCGCACTCCCAGTGCCAGGCATTAAAGGAAGGCAATCCAAAAACAGGTTCATTCACCTCTGTCACACCCCGGCGATGACAGGCCAGGGTGCAGCCCTGCAACGTGTTAGAAGGGATGACTGGTGGTGGGTGGGTGACAGAGTGCCGCGCGCGCGTTATGGTAGAGCGGAGGAGAAGGTGGACCTTATACACGCACAGCACACTGCTGGTCTGGTACCTTAGGGAAAGTTTGGGAAGCTGCTGACAGCTGGGCCCTTCTAAGTGGCGGATCTCCAGGGTCCGGTGGCTGCAAATGGATTGGTTTATGCGACCTTTGGGACCCTGGAAGTTCTAATGCTGATAAAATGTAAAAAAAAAAAAAATTTTAAATCAAAAACACTGCTCTCCAATTTTGCGCCCCTCTGCTGGGGTGCTTTAAGGCAGTTGCCCAGATTGCCTTTATGCAAACGCCAGGCCTGATTACCGCGTCCTCTGGTTAACTGTTTCGTGAAACAAAAAAATTTCAGAAAAAACAAAAAATACAGTACAAGTATAGTGGCACTCACAATAACACTAATAAGAATTATTTAAAAAAAATGCACAAAAAGTTATAATGGCTCAAAGATCACAGGTGCAAGAAAAAAAAGACATGTCTAAATAGGTGTAGAAAGATAGATAGATATTTATAAGTGTGTATGGATTTATTTATGCATTTATATGTGTATATGTATTTACAGATATATTCACATATAAACACATAAATACATATGTACTAACATGTACTTATGTATAAGTGCTTTGGAGCCCTTTGCAGTTAAGTAGATAAAACCATGTAAAATAATATTTATGCAATACTCATATTTAATAAAGTGCTACTCTGTGTATTTACTCTAAAAAATTGACATTTTAATGTTCTTTACCTAGCAGATTATGTTGTATCTATACTATAATCGCGTTTGTAACGCATCCATCGCCAGTTGCGCACGCATCCTCAAAAGAATAATGGGTGTGCGAGGCAGCCAAAAGAATGTTGCATCCAGGTGGATTCCGAAAATGGCAGGGAATCTACCTAGATGCAGCGTAGGCAAACGAAACATTAAGAAAAAAAACACGCAACTGCCCACACAAAATAACAAAGAAACACGTAACCGACCGCACACAATAACAAAAAAACTAAATAATAAAATAACCTAACCACCCAAACGAAATGTTTAAGGGAAAGTCTACATCAGAATTGTTATTGTTTAAAAAAATAGATAATCCCTTTATTACCCATTCCCTAGTTTTGCATAAACAACACAGTTATATAAATACACTTTTTACCTATGATTACCTTGTATCTAAGCCTCTGCAAACTGCCCCATTATTTTAGTTCTTTTGACAGACATCCATTTTAGCCAATCAGAGCTGGATCACTGTAACTCCACGTACGTGAGCACAGTATTATCTTTATGACACACATGAACTAACACCCTCTAGAGGGGAAAAACTGTCAAAATGCCCTGAGAGAAGAGGTGGTCTTCAAGGGTTTAGAAATTTGCATATGAACCTATTAGGTTTAGCTTTCAACTATGAATAGCAAGAGAACAAAGCAAAATTGGTGTTAAAAATAATTGGAAAATTGTTTAAAATGACATTCTCTATCTGAATAATGAAAGTTTATTTTGGAATAGACTGTCCCTTTAACAAAAAAACCCTAAGCGCCAGCAAGAAATATTAACAAACACCTAAACCGCCAACCCCCACATCGCAAAGTTATAAAGTAATTAACCCCTAATCCACAAATTTAACAACACAAATAACATAATTAAGATATTAACCCCTAAACCGCCAACCCCCACATTGAAATAAACCTAATTAACCTATTAACCCCTAAACTGCCAAACCCCCACATCACAATAAACCAAATTAACCTAGTAACCCCTAAACCACCAACCCCCCACATCGCAATAAACCTAATTAACCTATTAACTCCTTTTAACTCCTAAACCACCAACCCCCAAAACGCAAATAACTAATTTAAGTACTAAGCCCCCTAACCTAACAACCCCCTTTAAAATAAAAAATCCTAACATTAATTTAAAAATAAGACCTAACATTAAATTACAAAAAAATATCTAAAATGTCAAAAAATTAAAGTCTAAAATTACAGAAAAAAATAAACAAAATTATTAAAAATAAAATAAATTAAACCAAATCTAATACCCCTATGGAAATAAAAAATCCCCCCCAAAAATAAAAACACCCCCTAATTTAAACTAAACTACCAATAGCCCTTAAAATTGCAGAGAAAGAAACAGAGGCGCCACAATGGCCTAGTACCACCGACACAGAGGATGATGGTATAAAAAGCTGAAATAATACTCACAAACGTTGAGCACCCAATGGTGCTAGTGAAGCAGACTGGAACTGTTAGGCAGTGGTCCAGCTCACTGATCCCCACCGACAATCGTGTCAGCTCATATGATCTGGGGAGCTGATGCCCTTTATCTGTATGTGGAAGGAGAACAGAGAAACCATAGCCCAATACCGTATGGTCAGGAGTAGGATAATAAGATACAAATGATTGCACTTACAGGATAGAAAGCACCACCAGGTGCAGTAAAGGCAGAATGGGATTTTGCAGCCTCCCAGTTGACTGAAATCCACAGCAAACAGTAAAAAATTATCCAAATATTTCCCGGAGTGGTGTAACAATAAACACCACCACAGCAGCAAGTGTATAGATAAAATCTAAATCTAACCGCTACCTATTTGGGGCTTAGTCTTACTCTTTTTTTTAATTTTTTTTTTGAGTGGCTTTTTTTTAGATTAGGGTTTTTTGAGCTGTAAAAGAGCTGATTGCCCTTTTAAGGACAGCAAAAGAGCTGATTGCCCTTTTAAGGACAGCAAAAGAGCTGATTGCCCTTTTAGGAGCAATGTCCATACAAATGCCCCTTTAGGGGCAATGGGTAGCTAAGGTTTTTTTTAGACTTTTTTTTATTTTGGGGGTTGGTTGGGTGGGGGGTTTTACTGTTAGGGGGTATTTTGTAATTGTTGTATGTAAAAAAGCTGATTTCTTTAGGGAAATGCCCTTCAAAAGGCCCTTTTAAGGGATATTGGTAGCTTATTGATAGCTTAGGGGGTGTTTTTATTTTGGGGAGGGATTTTTTTATTTTCCTAGGGGTATTAGTTTAGGTTTAAAAATTTTTATTTTGGTTAGCTTTGTTAATTGTATTCTGTAATTTTTTTTTTTTTATTTTTTTGTAATATTAGCTTTGAGGTTTGTAGTTTTTAAAAAAAGAAATGCTTTGTGTATCTATAAATAGATTTTCCTATATTTATCTTTGTATATCTGTACCTATATAAATATATATACTGTATATATATATATATATATAAATATTTATTTATGAATAAATAGAACAAATTCTGCTAAATGAAAAACATTGAAATGTGAAATATTCATATTTTCATGTTGTGTTAGCGAACTTGATAATATGCGATCGGGTTTACTCACGTAGGGGTTTTTTCTACTTTTTTTGCTCCTTTGACTTCTATGGGGGAATACGTAAAAGTGTACGTGATATTTTAACTTCGGCTTTTTGCATGCATCGAGTTAGAACTCATGCATTGTATTAATTATTTGTACAGACCTTACAATTTTGCCTTCAAACTATTTTCATCACTCAGAAAAACCATGAAGTTTCCCTCTCTCCCATTTACCAGTGTGTGCCTCACCCTCTCTCAGCTAGAGAAATATTTATTAGCAGCCTCTGATAATCAACATTCTCAGATGAGAAAAATGTGGAGGTTTCATAAAACTCCTGACCTGGATTCCTAACCTGGTGTGCTGCATATAACGTGTGGAATAGAGCACTGGCCCACTCTGCTCTCCAAACCAAATGCTCTGCTCCAGGGACTTAAAATACTACTAGCGATTTGTTATAGTTTCTATAAATTAACACAAATGAAAACTTTATGCAGCACTAATGGAGAAAAATAAATGCCATCTGTGATGATGCCCTGCACTCTGTCACAATATAGCCACACAATGTATAAATAGATAATATACAGTATATCTATTTTAAAAGAAAAAGGATATGTTTTATTCTGGAATTTAAAGTATTTCTATTCAAAACACATTAAAAAAGAATAAAATTATATTAATTAGATTAATGTAGGGTTGAGCGGACATGATTTGCTGTAACAATGCCGCCCCCTGCACACTGTCCCCTGCACACTCACGGCCAATCAGCTGCTAGCAGGGGGTGTCAATCATCGCAATTGGATTGGATCAAGATGATTTAGTCCGCCACCTAAAAAGGTAGCAGAGAAGTTAAGGATCATCAGTCATCAGAAACTATCTGGGTCGGAAGCAGCATCTGATGCTTGTTAAATTGACCGGTAAGCTTTCTCTGGTTAGCGTGCTTTACCATTGACTTGTAATATCAAAGTGGAGAGCTAATGGTAGTGTGGTCAAGTGAAACTGGTTATCGCATGTGCTATTATTAGTGCACCATTAGTAATTTAGCAGAAAATGTACAGAAAAACATTATTTTCTTCTTGTTTTTTAATGGTTGGATTTTAATGATTTATATTGATGTATCATTCTTTACAGGCATTACAACTTTAGTTATTTTGTCATTTACAGGGATTTGTTCCATTCTTTGTTAGTGCCACAGCAGGAACAACTGTATATGGAGCATTTGACCCACTTATAGCTATTGCCGATGTTTGCAAGAAGTATAAAATCTGGATGCATGTGGATGTGAGTATAACTTTATGTTTACCTGGAGCTTACATTTTTTGGAACTACTCCCCTACTATTTTCAATTGTCTAACAGTGAAGAACATTCACCCTGAATGAGTTCAAGTTCCCCCAAAGCCCCATAGAAAAACTACAAATAGCACACAGTATATGAACAAATCTTGTTTAAAAGAAAATGTATGTTATTTTTCTGCTGATATAGAGTCTCATTTGATATTAAGAAAATTGTTTGAGTCCTAATTCTGTTTAAATCATATAAAGTAGATGTGTCATCTTTTTATTAAAGAGACATTAACATGGTTACTACTCACCATGCTTGTGTTTTTTCCTCCTGTACTTGCAGTTCTCTTTAAAGGGACACTGAACCCAATTTTTTTCTTTTGTAATTCAGATAGAGCATTCAATTTTAAGCAACTTTCTAATTTACTCCTATTTTCAATTTTTCTTCATTCTCTTGCTATCATTATTTAAAAAAGAAGGTATCTAAGGCCTAGATTTGGAGTTTTGTCGGTAACGACCCGAAAAACTAACGCCGGCTTTTTTCTGGCCGCACCATAAAAATAACTCTGGTATCGAGAGTGCACATAAAGGCTGCGTTAGGCTCCAAAAAAGGAGCGTAGAGCATTTTTAACGCAGCTTCAACTCTCGATACCAGAGTTGCTTACGGACGCGGCCAGCCTCAAAAACGTGCTCGTGCACGATTCCCCCATAGGAAACAATGGGGCTGTTTGAGCTGAAAAAAAAACAAACACCTGCAAAAAAGCCACGTTCAGCTCCTAACGCAGCCCCATTGTTTGCTATGCGGTAACCCTTCCTACGTCTGCACTTAACACTCTAACATGTACCCCGAGTCTAAACACCCCTAACCTTACACTTATTAACCCCTAATCTTCCGCTCCGTAAACCGCCGCTACTTACATTATCCCTATGTACCCCTAATCTGCTTCCCCTAACACCGCCGACCCCTATATTATATTTATTAACCCCTAATCTGCCCCCCACAACGTCGCCTCCACCTGCCTACACTTATTAACCCCTAATCTGCCGAGCGGACCTGAGCGCTACTATAATAAAGTTATTAACCCCTAATCCGCCTCACTAACCCTATCATAAATAGTATTAACCCCTAATCTGCCCTCCCTAACATCGCCGACACCTAACTTCAATTATTAACCCCTAATCTGCCGACCGAATCTCGCCGCTATTCTAATAAATGTATTAACCCCTAAAGCTAAGTCTAACCCTAATACTAACACCCCCCTAAGTTAAATATAATTTAAATCTAACGAAATTAATTAACTCTTATTAAATAAATTATTCCAATTTAAAGCTAAATACTTACCTGTAAAATAAATCCTAATATAGCTACAATATAAATTATAATTATATTATAGCTATTTTAGGATTTATATTTATTTTACAGGTAACTTTGTATTTATTTTAACCAGGTACAATAGCTATTAAATAGTTAAGAACTATTTAATAGCTAAAATAGTTAAAATAATTACAAATTTTCCTGTAAAATAAATCCTAACCTAAGTTACAAATAAACCTAACACTAGACTATCAATAAATTAATTAAATAAACTACCTACAATTACCTACAATTAACCTAACACTACACTATCAATAAATTAATTAAATACAATTGCTACAAAGAAATACAATTAAATAAACTAGCTAAAGTACAAAAAATAAAAAAGAACTAAGTTACAAAAAATAAAAAATTATTTACAAACATAAGAAAAATATTACAACAATTTTAAACTAATTACACCTACTCTAAGCCCCCTAATACAATAACAAAGCCCCCCAAAATAAAAAAATGCCCTACCCTATTCTAAATTACTAAAGTTCAAAGCTCTTTTACCTTACCAGCCCTGAACAGGGCCCTTTGCGGGGCATGCCCCAAGAAATTCAGCTCTTTTGCCTGTAAAAAAAAACATACAATACCCCCCCCCAACATTACAACCCACCACCCACATACCCCTAATCTAACCCAAACCCCCCTTAAATAAACCTAACACTAAGCCCCTGAAGATCATCCTACCTTGTCTTCACCATACCAGGTTCCCCGATCGGTCCAGAAGAGCTCCTCCGATGTCCTGATCCAAGCCCAAGCCGGGGGCTGAAGAGGTCCATGATCCGGCTGAAGTCTTCATCCAAGCGGGCCAGAAGAGGTCTTCCATCCGATTGAAGTCTTCATCCAAGCGGCATCCATCCGGAGCGATTCGGCAGAATCCTGAAGACCTCCACCGCGGAACATCCATCCTGGCCGACGACTGAACGACGAATGACGGTTCCTTTAAATGACGTCATCCAAGATGGCGTCCCTCGAATTCCGATTGGCTGATAGGATTCTATCAGCCAATCGGAATTAAGGTAGGAATATTCTGATTGGCTGATGGAATCAGCCAATCAGAATCAAGTTCAATCCGATTGGCTGATCCAATCAGCCAATCAGATTGAGCTCGCATTCTATTGGCTGTTCCGATCAGCCAATAGAATGCGAGCTCAATCTGATTGGCTGATGTAAATTTAAGTAAATTTAGTTGAATACTAAAAATCTTATTGATCCAAAAATGTACCATTTTACAGAATTGTTGTATATTTGGACATAGCCAGAGGCAATGTAAGAGATTTGGTCTTTTCTGTCTACATTTCCCGCAGAAGGTTCATTCTCTAGTGCCCCCCACTTGGAGATATTTTCTGGTGTAATATATGCCATTCAGATAGTCTTAATATGCTGTTCTCGCATAATTATCGACAATGATGATTCCTCCACTCTTTACATGCTTTTTTTTTTTTTTAACAATTTTTTCTTTTTTTGAGGTTTTAGCAAAAATAACGTTACAAGCATATTTTTCCATGACTCATTAGACACAGAAATAGGAACGACTTTTGTGCAATAATGAAAACATATGCATACAGTTATAAATGAACCAGAAGAGGAAAAAATAAATAAAAAAACACCTCTCTTTATGAAGGTATAGGAGTCTCCCCTTATATCGACAGGCCACTTTTGGACCTATGTGTAATAACTAACATCAATGGAGGTAGACTGTACTGATATATAACCGGTTTTCAGTGAGATAAACAATACAAATAAAATTCACAAAGGCTTCTATTTATCAAGGTCTGTCGGACCTGATACAACAGTGCGGATCAGGTCCGACAGACCTCGCTGAATACGGCGAGCAATACGCTCGCCGTATTCAGCATTGCACCAGCAGTTCACAAGAGCTGTTGGTGCAATGCCGCCCCTGCAGACTCGTGGCCAATCGGCCGCCAGCAGGGGGGGTGTCATTCACGGTTCCTTTAAGGGACGTCATCCAAGATGGCGTCCCTCGAATTCCGATTGGCTGATAGGATTCTATTGGCTGATCAGAACAGCCAATAGAATGCGGGCTCAATCTGATTGGCTGATCGGATCAGCCAATCGGATTGAACTTGATTCTGATTGGCTGATTCCATCAGCCAATCAGAATTTTCCTACCTTTATTCCGATTGGCTGATAGAATCCTATCAGCCAATCGGAATTCGAGGGACGCCATCTTGGATGACGTCCCTTAAAGGAACCGTCATTCTTCAGTTGGACGTCGGAGGAAGAAGATTGATCCACGCTGGAGGTCTTCACGATGGAGCCGTTCCTCATCGGATGAAGATAGAAGATGCCGCTTGGATCAAGATGGTTGCCGGTCTGGATCGCCTCTTCTTCCCGGATAGGATGAAGACTTTGGAGCCTCTTCTGGACCTCTTCAGCCGCAGGATTATGGATCGCCAGCCCCCGCTTGGGTTGGATGAAGATATCGGAGCCAGGACCGATCGGTGATACCCGGCGAGGTGAAGATAAGGTAGGAAGATCTTCAGGGGCTTAGTGTTAGGTTTATTTAAGGGGGGTTTGGGTTAGATTAGGGGTATGTTGATGGTGGGTTGTAATGTTGGGGGGGTATTGTATGTTTTTTTTTACAGACAAAAGAGCTGAATTCTTTGGGGCATGCCCTGCAAATGGCCCTTTTCAGGGATGGTAAGGTAAAAGAGCTTTGAACTTTTGCAATTTAGAATAGAATAAAAATAACTTTGTTATTTTATTAGGGGGCTTAGAGTAGGTGTAATTAGTTTAAAATTGTTGTAATTTTTTCTAATGTTTGTAAATATTTTTTATTTTTTGTAACTTAGATCTTTTTTATTTTTTGTACTTTAGTTAGTTTATTTAATTGTATTTATTTGTAGGAATTGTATTTAATTTATTTATTGATAGTGTAGTGTTAGGTTTAATTGTAGATAATTGTAGGTAGTTTATTTAATTTATTTATTGATAGTGTAGTGTTAGGTTTAATTGTAACTTAGGTTAGGATTTATTTTACAGGTAATTTTGTAATTATTTTAACTAGGTAGCTATTAAATAGTTATTAACTATTTAATAGCTATTGTACCTGGTTAAAATAATTACAAAGTTGCCTGTAAAATAAATATTAATCCTAAAATAGCTAAGATATAATTATAATTTATATTGTAGCTATATTAGGATTTATTTTACAGGTAAGTATTTAGATTTAAATAGGAATAATTTATTTAATAAGACTTAATTTATTTCGTTAGATAAAAATTATATTTAACTTAGGGGGGTGTTAGTGTTAGGGTTAGAATTAGCTTAAGGGGTTAAACAATTTATTAGAGCTCTGATCGGCAGATTAGGGGTTAATACTTGAAGTTAGCTGTCGGCGATGTTAGGGAGGGCAGATTAGGGGTTAATACTATTTATTATAGGGTTATTGAGGCAGGAGTGAGGCGGATTAGGGGTTAATACATTTATTATACTAGCGGTGAGCTCCGGTCGGCAGATTAGGGGTTAAAAATTGTAGGTAGCTGGCGGCGACGTTGTGGGGGGCAGATTAGGGGTTAATAAATATAGGGGTCGGCGGTGTTAGGGGCAGCAGATTAGGGGTACATAGGGATAACGTAGTTGGCGGCGGTATACGGAGCGGCAGATTAGGGGTTAAAAAATTTAACTATAGTGGCGGCAATGTGGGGGGACCTCGGTTTAGGGGTACATAGGTAGTTTATGGGTGTTAGTGTACTTTAGAGCACAGTAGTTAAGAGCTTTATGAACCGGCGTTAGCCCAGAAAGCTCTTAACTACTGACTTTTTTCTGCGGCTGGAGTTTTGTCGTTAGAGTTCTAACGCTCACTTCAGCCACGACTCTAAATACCAGCGTTAGAAAGATCCCATTGAAAAGATAGGATACGCAATTGACGTAAGGGGATCTGTGGTATGGAAAAGTCACGGCTGGAAAGTGAGCGTTAGACCCTTTAATGACTGGCTCCAAATACCAGAGGGCAGTAAAAACCAGCGTTGGGAGCCTCTAACGCTGGTTTTGACGGCTACCGCCCAACTCTAAATCTAGGCCTTAGTTATTTTACACCAGGTCCTTTATGTAACAGCATGTTCAGTTTCGTTTCTGGCATATCTTAGGTAAATGTCCTCCCCCTGTAAAGCTTATGTTAGCAGATAATTGCTATACAGTAGTATGTCAGTTGGTCTTCATAGTTAGTAGAAGATATGTGTAAAGCCTCTAAACACATTATATTATATTGTTAAACCTTTGGCAAAAAACAGTAAAATCACTTATAAAACATCAAAAGTATATAGCCATAAGCCTGAACACAAACTAGATATGGCAGTTTTCAAGCATCATGAGGTGAGACATTCCTTTTAACCTACTCCTGCCTGCAAGATGTTACAGACCATTGGCCGCTTCTGCAGTCTCTTAGAGGTATTATACACTGGTATGTACTTGTTACCCTTGGAAAATGCCCACTGTAGATAAAGTTTGTCAATAACACCACTTGGAACACCTGGTGTTTCAGAATAACTCTGCTCATGTGAGAAGAGATCTCGCTGCTTAAAGGTCGCGATTGTTCAATTGAATGGGGATCCTTCAGTTGTGTCTTTACAACCAAAGAATCTTCTAGGCTCTGTAATGTAACCTGAACCATGGAAAACCTCTATATGCTCAGACGTAAGGTGGCTTTTCCATGCCGGAAAAGGGGGTAAGTGCTGCTCTGTAGCATTATGAAGAATATGCACCGCTTTTATACTGAGCTCCCTGGTAAAGCCCATTTTTAGACTTTTGGGGGGGTCTGTTTAATAGGGTCCTCCTTCATTACTGATTTCTGAAAAATTGGTGTCAGTCTACTCTGCAAGCTCGGTTTCAGCTCCTGGAAGTGGAAATCTAGGGCAGACTATATCGAATCTCTCATTTGCCTAGAGACGCCATGACCAGGAACGCATGTGAAAACCTTCTGGTCCTAGGATAATGTTGCAGAATAACAACACAGCTGCCCTGTTTCAGGTTCTGCGAAGCTGTATCCTGTGCAGTCTGTGAGTGGGGATGATGTAGGTTAGAATGCAGCAGTTGATGTAGACCTGCTTAACTTGGGTTATCGGGGGAGCGTGCTGAGAGCCAAAGGGTACGCCACCAGCTGAGATTTTGACGATCCAGGAGCAAGCTTGTAGGTCATGCAGCTAAAAAAAAATGATCTGTCTTTACCAATAATTTTTACTTAGGTGTGGATGCTGCGTTTGCCTCAGGATAGGTGGCAGATACTCGAGACCTTGCTACTGGCTTCAATGTTTTGCGGCCATTGCGGTTGCTGACTGGACCTCCATGGTTTTTAATACTATTTGTTCATTGAGGTTATCGAAGTGCAGTTGTCTCCATTTTGTAATCCCTTTATCAAGATATTTTTTATAATCTATATTATTCACTATATTATATAACATTGACATTGAGTATTTGCCCCTTTTAAAAGCATTTATTACTGGTGCTAATATTGGAGAGTCCCATGTATCCCCATATAACTTTATAATTTTCAGACAATAATGCCTAATTTGCAGAAAGGCAAAGTAAAGCTTGTTTGATAGTGAAAATTTATTTTTGGCAAATTCAAAATCTATTATTTTAGGTGGTTCCTGATATGTATTTATCATCTGGACTACATTAACTAGTCCATTATCTCACCACTGTGACAATATTTTAAAAGAGATTCATTGTTTGACATCATAATTACCCTTAATGGATAAAAATTGTGATACAGCAAAATTAATGTTTAAATATTTACAACTCTGGTGCCATGCCAAGACTGTGTCTTTAAGGAATTCTATTCTTTTAATATATATTGGTAAATTCATAATCTTCAAATGTAAAATATTTTTTAAATACAAAGGTTTGACTAACTGAGTTACAATATCCAATAATGAGAAATAATTCCTCTCCAATATCCAGTCTAAAGCAATTTTCGCCACTGCCACTAGATAATAAATCAATATATTAGGGAATGCCACCTCTAAATATTTCTTATTAAAAACACATTTTTTATAACTAATTATTGGTTTCTTAAGAACCCATATATACGGCTAGATTACGAGTCTTGCGGTAGGGTTAAAAAGCAGCGTTGAGAGGTCCCAACGCTGCTTTTCAATGCCCACTGGTATTAAGAGTCTTGCAGGTACAGGTGTACCACTCACGTTTTTGGCTCAACTCTAAAATACCACAAATCCACTTACGTCAATTGCGTATCCTATATTTTAAATGGGATTTTCCTAACGCCGGTATTGCAAGTCTTCCTAAAAGTGAGCGGTACACCCTCTATCGCCAAGATCCCTAACGCATTTGAAAGTCAGTAGTTAAGAGTTTTATGGGCTAACGCCGTAGTATAAAACTCTTAACCAAAGTGCTAAAAAGTACACTAACACCCATAAACTACCTATTAACCCCTAAACCGAGCCCCCCCCCCACATCGCAAACAGTTAAATAAAAATGTAACCCCTAATCTGCCGGACCTAACATCGCTGCCACCTACCTACATTTATTAACCCCTAATCTGCCGTCCCAAACGTCGCCACCACTATATTAAATGTATTAACCCCTAAACCTAAGTGTAACCCTAACACCCCCTAACTTAAATATAATTTTAATAAATCTAAATAAAATTACTATCATTAACTAAATTATTCCTATTTAAAACTAAATATTTACCTAAAAAAAAAACCTAAGCTAGCTACAATATAGCTAATAGTTAGATTGTAGCTATCTCAGGGTTTATTTTTATTTTACAGGAAACTTTGTATTTATTTTAACTAGGTACAATAGTTATTAAATAGTTATTAACTATTTAATAGCTAAATAGTTAAAATAAAGACAAATTTACCTGTAAAATAAACCTAACCTAAGTTACAATTACACCTAACACTACACTATAATTAAATTAATTCTCTAAATTAAATACAATTAAATACAATTAAATAAAATTATCTAAATTACGAAAAAACAAACACTAAATTACAGAAAATAATAAAATAATTACAAGTTTTTAAACTAATTACACCTAATCTAATCCCCCTAAAAAATAATAAAGCCCCCAAAAATAATAAAAAGCCCTATCCTATACTAAATTACAAATAGCCCTTAAAGGGGCCTTTTGCGGGGCATTGCCCCAAAGTAATCAGCTCTTTTACCGGTAATAAAAAAGTACAATATCCCCAACATTAAAACACACCACCCACACACCCAACCCTACTCTAAAACCCACCCAATCCCCCCTTAATAAAACCTAACACTAAACCCTTGAAGATCACCCTACCTTGAGAAGTCTTCACCCAACCGGGCCGATAGGATTGAGCTCACATTCTATTGGCTGATCCAATAAATCCAGCTGGCAAATGTAACACTATGTTCTGTGTCTTGAGTTTAAGTAGGGTTGTCCATAGGCAAGACAAATCTTGCCACATTGACTAAAATATATGCATATCACACAATTATACATCTCTTGCTTTTGTGTGAAAATTGTTCTTTGTTCCACACTCCCCAGGGAGGCCAAAAGGCCAAATTCTATACACAAAAGGAAGAGATGTTTAAAGTTTAACATCCTTTTATTCATCATTTTTACTTGTTAACATTTTAATTATTTGTTCTCAATGATATTATAGTGTTAAATTTGTTTTTCCTGGCTTCTTGCAGTTTTTTTAAATTTAAAGCCAGAGAATATCCTGTTTTCTGTATTTTTAACCAATCCAAGTGTAAAAAGAAGGATGCAGATTTTTATGTTGTATCCTATTTGTAATTCTGGTAGCTTCACTAATGCAAGCAAAAGTATTTCTAGCAAGTTGGAATGATAAAGAGAATGGGGAAAAATTAATACATAAATACAAAGTTAAGTTTAATGTATTTGAATGGAAGACAAAGGAATTGCAGAAAGTAGATGGAGATACATTTGGAAAGTGTATCAGAAAAAGTAATGACAACTGCTGTTTATTGTACACTTTTTAAATGTAGGTTGTAGGTACCAATTGTTTGCTTGGGAATAACAATGATTCATAACAGGAGTGCTACTGTCAATCACAACTGGATTGAGGTGTTGCCTACAGGTCATTAAACACACATCAGCTAGATTTGCTGCATTTTTTCATTCTAATAAATAGACAGATAGATTGATGGATAGATCGATAGATAGATAGGGCTTCATTTACCAAGCAGCGATTACTGCTTCAGAGGCTTGTCATTTCAAGCTCACCTAAAACAATTGTTAAATGGACATTAAAGGGATATGAAACCCAAATTTTTATTTCATGATTTAGATAGAGCATGCAATTTTAAGCAACTTTCTAATTTTCTCCTATTATACATTTTTCTTCGTTCTCTTGGCATGCTTTGTTGAATGAGCAGCGATGCACTACTGGTTGCTGAATGAACACATGGGTAAGCCAACGACATTCAGTATACATATATGCAGTCACCAATCAGAAGCTAGAACCTAGGTTCTTTACTGCTCATGAGCTTTCCTAGGTAAACCTTTCAGAAAAGGATAATATAAGAAGGAAGCAAGTTAAATAATAGAAATAAATTGGAAAGTTGTTTAAAATTGTATGCTCTATCTGAATCATGAAGGAAAAAATTTGGGTTTCATGTCCCTTTAAGTAGTCTTAAGACTGCAGCTCCCTAGCCTGTCCGCCACCTAAAAGGTGGTGAATTGAAATCATCCCGGTTCAATCAGGATGATTTACAGCCGCTGCATTGCACAAGCATTATTAAATGTGGACAATGTATGCTGTCTGCTCACAGTGAGGTGTGTCGGACATGATTTGTGGTAGCACATTATGTCTGCCCGACCAATAGTAAATAGGGCCCATAGTCTATTTTCTAATAAAACAACATGATACAAACTAAGGCCTAGATTTGGAGTTCGGCGGTAGCCGTCAAAACCAGCGTTAGAGGCTCCTAACGCTGGTTTTGGCCGCCCGCTGGTATTTGGAGTCAGTGATTAAAGGGTCTAACGCTCACTTTTCAGCCGCGACTTTTCCATACCGCAGATCCCCCTACGCCATTTGCGTAGCCTATCTTTTCAATGGGATCTTTCTAACGCTGGTATTTAGAGTCGTTTCTGAAGTGAGCGTTAGAGCTCTAACGACAAGATTCCAGCCGCCTGAAAATAGCAGGAGTTAAGAGCTTTCTGGCTAACGCCGGTTCATAAAGCTCTTAACTACTGTACCCTAAAGTACACTAACACCCATAAACTACCTATGTACCCCTAAACCGAGGCCCCCCCACATCGCCGACACTCGATTAAAATTTTTAACCCCTAATCTGCCGACCGCCACCTACGTTATATTTATGTACCCCTAATCTGCTGCCCCTAACCCCGCCGACCCCTGTATTATATTTATTAACCCCTAACCTGCCCCCCACAACGTCGCCGCCAGCTACTTAAAATAATTAACCCCTAATCTTCCGACCGCAAAGCGCCGCCACCTACGTTATCCCTATGTACCCCTAATCTGCTACCCCTAACACCGCCGACCCCTATATTATATTTATTAACCCCTAATCTGCCCCCCACAACGTCGCCGACACCTGCCTACACTTATTAACTCCTAATCTGCCGAGCGGACCTGAGCGCTACTATAATAAAGTTATTAACCCCTAACCCGCCTCACTAACCCTATCATAAATAGTATTAACCCCTAATCTGCCCTCCCTAACATCGCCGACACCTAACTTCAATTATTAACCCCTAATCTGCCGACCGGAGCTCACCGCTATTCTAATAAATGGATTAACCCCTAAAGCTAAGTCTAACCCTAACACTAACACCCCCCTTAAATATAATTTACATCTAACGAAATAAATTAACTCTTATTAAATAACTTATTCCTATTTAAAGCTAAATACTTACCTGTAAAATAAATCCTAATATAGCTACAATATAAATTATAATTATATTATAGCTATTTTAGGATTAATATTTATTTTACAGGCAACTTTGTAATTATTTTAACCAGGTACAATAGCTATTAAATAGTTAAGAACTATTTAATAGTTACCTAGTTAAAATAATAACAAATTTACCTGTAAAATAAATCCTAACCTAAGTTATAATTAAACCTAACACTACCCTATCAATAAAATAATTAAATAAACTACCTACAATTACCTACAATTAACCTAACACTACACTATCAATAAATTAATTAAACACAATTCCTACAAATAAATACAATTAAATAAACTAGCTAAAGTACAAAAAATAAAAAAGAACTAAGTTACAGAAAATAAAAAAATATTTACAAACATAAGAAAAATATTACAACAATTTTAAACTAATTAAGGTAGGAATTTTCTGATTGGCTGATGGAATCAGCCAATCAGAATCTAGTTCAATCCGATTGGTCGATCCAATCAGCCAATCAGATTGAGCTCGCATTCTATTGGCTGATCGGAACAGCCAATAGAATGCGAGCTCAATCTGATTGGCTGATTGGATCAGCCAATCGGATTGAACTTGATTCTGATTGGCTGATTCCATCAGCCAATCAGAAAATTCCTACCTTAATTCCGATTGGCTGATAGAATCCTATCAGCCAATCGGAATTCGAGGGACGCCATCTTGGATGACGTCCCTTAAAGGAACAGTCATTCGTCGTTCAGTCGTCGGTCCGGATGGATGTTCCGCGCTGGAGGTCTTCAGGATCCTGCCGCTTCGCTCCGGATGGAAGAAGATCGAAGATGCCGCTTGGAGAAGATGTTTGCCGGTCCGGATGTCCTCTTCTTGCCGGATAGGAGGAAGACTTTGGAGCCTCTTCTGGACCGGATTATGGATCGCCAACCCCCGCTTGGGTTGGATGAAGATCTTGGAGCCAGGACGGATCGGTGATACCTGGATGGTGAAGACAAGGTAGGAAGATCTTCAGGGGATTAGTGTTAGGTTTATTTAAGGGGGGTTTGGGTTAGATTAGGGGTATGTGGGTGGTGGGTTGTAATGTTGGGGGGGGGGGTATTGTATGTTTTTTTTTACAGGCAAAAGAGCTGAAATTCTTGGGGCATGCCCCGCAAAGGGCCCTGTTCAGGGCTGGTAAGGTAAAAGAGCTTGTAACTTTTTTAATTTAGAATAGGGTAGGGAATTTTTTATTTTGGGGGGCTTTGTTATTTTATTAGGGGGCTTAGAGTAGGTGTAATTAGTTTAAAATTGTTGTAATATTTTTCTTATGTTTGTAAATATTTTTTTATTTTCTGTAACTTAGTTCTTTTTTATTTTTTGTACTTTAGCTAGTTTATTTAATTGTATTTATTTGTAGGAATTGTGTTTAATTAATTTATTGATAGTGTAGTGTTAGGTTAATTGTAGGTAATTGTAGGTAGTTTATTTAATTATTTTATTGATAGGGTAGTGTTAGGTTTAATTATAACTTAGGTTAGGATTTATTTTACAGGTAAATTTGTTATTATTTTAACTAGGTAACTATTAAATAGTTCTTAACTATTTAATAGCTATTGTACCTGGTTAAAATAATTACAAAGTTGCCTGTAAAATAAATATTAATCCTAAAATAGCTATAATATAATTATAATTTATATTGTAGCTATATTAGGATTTATTTTACAGGTAAGTATTTAGCTTTAAATAGGAATAAGTTATTTAATAAGAGTTAATTTATTTCGTTAGATAAATATTATATTTAACTTAGGGGGGTGTTAGTGTTAGGGTTAGACTTAGCTTTAGGGGTTAATCCATTTATTAGAATAGCGGTGAGCTCCGATCGGAAGATTAGGGGTTAATAATTGAAGTTAGGTGTCGGCGATGTTAGGGAGGGCAGATTAGGGGTTAATACTATTTATGATAGGGTTAGTGAGGCGGATTAGGGGTTAATAACTTTATTATAGTAGCGCTCAGGTCCGCTCGGCAGATTAGGGGTTAATAAGTGTAGGCAGGTGTCGGCGACGTTGTGGGGGGCAGGTTAGGGGTTAATAAATATAATATAGGGGTCGGCGGTGTTAGGGGTAGCAGATTAGGGGTACATAGGGATAACGTAGGTTGCGGCGGTTTACGGAGCGGCAGATTAGGGGTTAAAAAAAATATGCAGGGGTCAGCGATAGCGGGGGCGGCAGATTAGGGGTTAATAAGTGTAAGGTTAGGGGTGTTTAGACTCGGGGTACATGTTAGAGTGTTAGGTGCAGACGTAGGAAGTGTTTCCCCATAGGAAACAATGGGGCTGCGTTAGGAGCTGAACGCGGCTTTTTTGCAGGTGTTAGGTTTTTTTTCAGCTCAAACAGCCCCATTGTTTCCTATGGGAGAATCGTGCACGAGCACGTTTTTGAGGCCGGCCGCGTCCGTAAGCAACTCTGGTATCGAGAGTTGCATTTGCGGTAAAAATGCTCTACGCTCCTTTTTTGGAGCCTAACGCAGCATTTGTTTGAACTCTCGATACCAGAGTTAATTTTATGGTGCGGCCAGAAAAAAGCCCGCGGAGCGTTAACAGACCTTTTACCGCCGAACTCCAAATCTAGGCCATAATTCATCTACATAGTGATTAAAAAAATGACATAAATAATGCTTGCTAGAAATGTTCACTGTTGTATACACTCTGAAATTAAGTTTAAAGGGACAGTCAATACAAAAATTGCTATTATATAAAAAGATAGATAATGCCTTTACTACCTTTCCCAAGCTTTGCACAAACAACATTGATATATTAATATACTTTATAACATGTAAACCTCTGAATTTCTGCGTGTTTCAAAGCCAATACAGGCAGCCTCTTATTGCTTGCTTTTTTATTTGCTTTTCACAACAGGAGACTGCTAATCCATGTGGTCCATATATATAACATTGTGCTCTCTCCTATGGAGTTGTGCATGACACATCACTAAGTGGCTAAAATGCAATTCAATATATTTTAAATAAATAGCCATGTTATCAGGGGTAATCACAGAGGTAAAAAGTATATTTATATATATAGATAGATAGATAGATAGATAGACAGACAGACAGACAGACAGACAGACAGACAGACAGACAGACAGACAGATAGATAGATAGATAGATAGATAGATAGATAGATAGATAGATAAAGGGATTATCTATCTCTTTAAACAATAACAATTTTGGAGTTGACTGTCCCTTTACCTTATATAAATACACTACAGATAATTGAGAAGTTTTTTGTTTGATGTGCATTTTTCTACAACTTTGAAACAGTCTAAAAGCTGAAATAACCCAGCATTATAGTTCATTACTCATCTTGCTCAGTACAGCTCATGCATGGAATTGCCTGTGCAAATTGCCCACTTTGCAATAATGTCTCTATTTTCTAAAAATTCATTGGGAAGCTAAGGAGAGAAATGTACAATACCCAAGATCACATTAATATTAAAAAAACAAGTTTCACAATCTGAAGTGCACAACATATGGCTCTTGTTAACTGACAAATGGAAACGTTACTTTAACTCCCCTTTATAAAGATATATAATCTTACATTTATTTATGTATTGTATGTATAAAACATTCAGTGAACAACAAGGAAGTTTTGTTTTTTCCTAAATTTAACTCCACTTTTCAGCTATCCAGTATGGTTCAGGTTATTATTCAATTTGTATAAGGAAGAACAAAATAATGGCTTCTCTACCCTAACCCTATAACTTGAATGATGATGCGACATGTGTCACTTTAACATCATAGAAGTGATTCAGAAGTAAATTAAATGCTTGCTATAATGGATACACACCTTGCTAACAGCACAGTAAAAACGTGATATGTTCAGATTAATCTGCTTCAGGTAAATGTAAACATTTTATAGGGAAAATGGCAGGTGTCACAGTGGACACAGAAATGGGAAAAAACAGATTTTCAGTTAGTAAAATAAATGTGTGCAATAATTTAAAAGGACCAGATACCAAAAAATGATAATTAATATGAAAGAGCAGCATGTTTTAATTATATACAGTATATATATATATATACACACACACACAAAAATATATATATACATATATATATATACACACACACACAAATATATATATACATATATATATATACACACACACACAAATATATATATACATATAAATATATATATATATACACACACACAAAAATATACATATATATATATATACACACACACACAAAAATATACATATATATATATATATACACACACACACAAAAATATATATACACACACACACACAAATATATATATACATATATATATATACACACACACACAAATATATATATACATATAAATATATATATATATACACACACACACAAAAATATACATATATATATATATATACACACACACACAAATATATATATATATATACATATATATATATATATATACACACACACAAATATATATATATATATACACACACACAAAAAAAAATATATATATATATATATATATATATATATATATACTGTATATACACACATATAGATAGATAGATAGATTATATAGATATAAGTAGCAAATGATAAATATGTCTAGCAACAAGTATCACAATTTTTTATTGTATTACAATAAGCATTTGTACTATTTTATTAACCCCTTGGTGACCAAAGATGTGTCAGGCACGTCCTACAAAGGGTGTCAGTTAAGGACGTGCCTGACAGGTCCTTAGGTAATCTGAGCGCTGGAAGCGATGCTTTGATGTTGAGGCATCCTGCAATACTGTTCCTGCCGGGCTCTGTTTTGATCACTCCCATGGAGCGATCACTTCCAGTTTCACTCCACGTGGAGCCCAGCTGTCAGACAGAGCATCGGAAGCCATCGGGCAGGCTTCTGATGCTCTGTAAGTGTGCTAAGTGCCTCGGTGGGTTGAGGCACTTAGTAAAATAACAAAATATATTAAAAGATTAAAACAAATATATTTATTTTTTAATAAAATAGCCCCATTTAGCCCCCTCCCCATGTGGCTTCAAAGATGGCGAGGCCCAGTGCATCATGAGGCTTCTGGGGGTGTCCCTAGCCTGCATCATCATAGAGGCAGGCTAGGATCATCCAATCTGAGCTTGTCACAATAACAAAAAATGATAATAAAATATTCCATTTGTCTGATCATGTCAATATTAGTAGTTAACAGTGTGGATATCCCTCCCTCTCCTCACTTGTGTTTTTGTGGGAGAGGCAGAGAGATCTGTGTTTAGGAGAGAGAGATATATTTGTTAAAAATTGTGAGACCCAAAGGTTCTTTTCAGAGCCATTAACCCCTAGCTTGCCAGTGATCACTATAAATCACTCGCAGTAGCACAGCAACACTTTTTTTTTTATCTCTGTGCATTTCTTAGGGGCTAATTTTTTTAAGTATTTTTTTGAGAGAGCCATTTAGTTAATTTAAATTTTGTGTTGATTTTTGTTGAAAATAAATCATGTCAAAGAGAACATATAGTGCTGAGGAAGCATATGCCATCCTTGCGTCAGAGTCAGACGCCTCTATGTCTGACTCTGACCCCAATTTTGACGGTGCCATATGCTCAGATACATCATTAGATACAGTCTAAACCGATAGTGATATATCTGTGGCTGCTAGCCCCACTGCCAGAAGGAGACGTGTTGCTCCAGCTGCCATTGCTGCTGAAAAGTGGGTAATGCCTCATCACCAGAAGCAAGATATCCCACCCTTCACTGCAAATCCTGTCATCAATGTGGATGTGGCAGTATTTAGCCCTCAACAGTTTATGGAGGTGTTTCTGGGCAATGATGTATTGAGGAACATTGTTGCCCAAACTAATCTATATGTCCATCAGTTCCATGCTGCAAAGCTTGACACTTTTTTTGCAAAGCAGCAACGGGCCCCCATTGATGTGCCAGAAATGAAAAAATTCTGGGCATTGACTATGCTGATGGGCATCATAAAGAAACCCTCCATCCACTCCTACTGGAGCAGTAGCCCCATTTGCTCGATTCCCATTTTCTCCCAGAGTATGTTGAGGAAGAGGTATGAAATGATTCTACATTTCATGCACTTCAGCGACAACAGCCTGTGCCCCCCTAGGGAGCATCCCCAGTTTGACAGGCTGTATAAAATCCGCCCCCTGATTACCCACTTTACTGCCAGGTTTGCAGAGGCTTATACAGCTGGAAGGAATATAAGTGTGGATGAATTCCTGATGAAGTATAAGGGAAGGCTGGTATTCAAGCAGTATAGTTTTTCCAAGCGCTCCAGGTATAGAGTAAAGGTGTATAAGCTCTCTGAGAGCGAGACTGGGTATACTCAGGCCTTTCAGGTGTATGAGGGAAAGTATATCCACCTTGACCCTCCAGGCTGCCCAGAACATATGGGAACCACTGCAAGATTGTCTGGGACCTGATTTTACCCCTGATGAACAAAGGTTACCACCTTTATGTAGACAATTTTTATACAAATGTCCTTTTGTTCAAGCTACTATATTGTTTATTTTATTAATTTTTATTAAGGTCGTTTCAAAAAACAAAAAAAAAGACATAGATGATAACATAGACAGCATCTATAAGGGTTGACGTAAATTTAAAGCACAATTGATTAACAATATCTAAACCATACAGAATCAACAAAATTCTTCAATCAAAGAAATTAAGATAGTTCTGGTAAATAACCAAAGGAAGAGAAAAAACAGGTATGTTCCACCATATAGCCTGTCACATCTGGAACATTCTCCTGGAAGAAAAGATATTTATGTACAATAAATTCAATAACATATGAACCAGGATGATGTATAAATATCACAACCTTAAATTAATAGGAAGGTTACGAGAAACCACTAAGGACAATTAATAGAATAGTAGAGGGTTGAGGGGAAAGAAAAAAAAAAAAAGGAAAAGAGAAAAAAAGAATAAAAAGATTATATATAATATCCGTATGGACCTACTCTTCTAGCCCTAAATTTTGAAAAGGGGTCAAGAGCTGTGTTTGTAAGTTGCTTTTATATAATTTAATAAAGTCCAACCATTTTGTGACAAATCTATTTTGTTGTGTTTCAGAGTTATTCGCATTATCAAACTGCTCTATCATAAATTGTGATTGTAATAGAAATGTTAAGTTATTAATAGTTGGTTCCCTATTCTTCTTCCAGTTCTTCAGAATAAGATATCTCCCCCCTAGAATTGTTGTATTGATGAAGTCACTATTGTATTACTTATCCCTAACATCTGTTAAGAACAAAATATGTTGTAGCTCTAACACTATATGAATAGCTGTCACCTTACTTAGCCAAAATTGTATACGTTTCCAAAACTGTTGTATTTTTGGGCAACTCAAGAACATGTGAACAAGATCGGCTTCAGAAGAACTACATCTGGGGCATAAATTTTGAGAGAAAGCATACCATTTATTAATTCTGGCAGGAGAGACATAAACTCTATTTAAGATTTTAAAATGAGATTCACGCCACATTGCAGATAGTGTGGCTTTCTCTAATGATATAATGCTATGCTTCACTTTGTCTTCATCTAGGTTTGGAAGAACTGGATGCCATTTTGAGCAGATTTCAAGCACATTAGACTCACCAGACTCTGACAGGATCATTATGTACCAATAACTAATGGAATGCTTACCTATTTTATATAAAGAAAGGTCCATTTTAATGCCTGGGTATATCCATTCCATGTTGCTATCTTTAATTATTTCAAAATACCAGTGCCAAACTTGCAGGTATGCATAAAAATCTGCATTCCTGAGCTGAAAACGTTCTTTAATATTTTCAAAGGTATGTACATTGGAAATTTCAGCTTCCTTAAATTGGATTAGAAAAAAAGATCCCAGAGGAAGCCCATCTATTGAATAACTTATTGTTCAGACCCAGTATAAACCGCGGATTCCCGCAATAGGTAATAGATCAAAGAGAGAAGGATTACATTTTAAGGTGGTCCGAATAGCTTCCCAAGCTAGGATGATATGAAATATTATGTATTTTTTCTTAATCTTGTTTGGAATAAATTTGTTAGGGCAGTACAATAATGCGCTTAAGGAAAAGGGATAGGTTAACTTTTGTTCCACATCTAGAAACGCGACATAATCCCCACCAGTAAGCCAATCCATGGCTACTTTTGCAAGACAGATAATATTATAAATAGAGAATATTGGGAATGCGAGTCCCTCAAATTGTCTTAGTTAAGCTAGTTTATATAGCACAATGCGCTTTCTGCCGGGCCCCCAAATAAATCTCCTAATACAATTATCCAAGAATTTGTCATCTGTTTTTGTTATAAGAATGGGGATATTTTGCATAAAATACATAAGTTTAAGTAGGACAATCATCTTAATTAAATTGATTCTTGCGGCAATCGACAGGGGTAAATTAGCCCATTTCATCAGATCTGATTTGATTTTCAAGAATAAAGGAGGGTAGTTTAGGTTATACCAATTCATGGGATTTATACTGATTTTAATTCCAAGATATGTAATACATTTTTCGGCAATTTTAAAAGTAGGTGAGTAATAAATCTGTGGTGTCTTTCTTAGCCATAATAATTCGGATTTGGTTATATTGATTTTATACCCCGAAAAGGATCCGAAATCAGAAATTATATCTAGTATCTGGGGTATCTCTTCTTGAGTGTTATTAAGAAATAGTAACAGGTCATCTGCAGAAAGTAATAGTTTAATACAGTTATCTGCTAATGGAATCCCCTGTAAGTTTTTCCTAAGCATTATGGTCAATGGTTCAATTGCAAGATTAAAAAGGAGAGGAGAGATTGGACAGCCTTGTCGCATTCCTGTAGTGATAGGAAAGGAGCTTGTGGATGAACCATTGACCAGTAGCATTGAAGATGCGTTTACATATATGGCTCGGATACAGTTTAGAAATTGATCTCTGAATCCAAACACTTTCATAGCATGAAACAAGTGGTCCCATGTGATTGTGTCGAATGCTTTTTGGGCGTTGACAGATAATATAGCAAGATCTTGACAAGATTTATTTTTAGACCTTGAAAAAAAGTCTATCAAGAGAAATGTTTTACTAATATTTGCGGAAGGATTCCTTTGTGACATGAAACCGACCTGGTCCAGATGGATCAAAGAGCCCATAAATGGTTTAAGTCTGTGTGCTAAGATAGTTGTAAAGATTTTGTAGTCCGTGTTTAGTAGGGATATTGGGCAATAAGAGTCAATTGCTTCAGGGTCTTTGCCCTTTTTAAGAATCAAAGTTATTTTGGAGGCGGAAAATAAGGTCATGGTATTTTACCATTACATAGATAGTCATTAAATAGATTCAAGAGGGGAGAGTTTATCTTATTTCTAAGAATTTCAGCAGGTAAGAGGTCTGGGCCAGCAGCTTTGAGGCTATCTATTGCTTGGAATACTTCTAGTTCCATAATAGGGACGTTCAACATATCTATCTCTTGTGTGGAGAGTTTTGGCTGTGACATTTTTTTCCCAGAAATCCTTTTTATTTTACTCATTAATTAGTGGGGCGGAATATAGATTTTTAAAAAATTAATGAAACTCTAATTTAATTGCCAACATTAGTAAGCCTTTTCCCATCTTTAGTAATAGATTTATAGGGTTTCTGTGTGTTTACACATTTGGATAAAAACTTCCCTATCTTGTTACCATATCTATAAAACTTAGTTTTATATCTCAGCTCCTGTGTAGAAGCTTTCTATAAATTGATATTTTCCCATTCCTGTTTGGCCTTCATATAATTATGCCAATTTGTCTGAGTAGGTGACGTTATATACATGTTATATTTGTATTTGAGATGGTTTGATAATTCAGTTTCTCTAGAAAAGAGTTTTTTTTCTTAAGCCTAATTGTATATTTTTTAATCTCTCCTCTAATTATGCTTTGGCTGTTTCCCAAAAGATCTCTTCTTTACAAATATAGGCACTATTTTGGATGGCATATTCATGCCAAATGGAAACAAGTCTTTTCCCAAATTCGATATTATTAGATAAGAAACGGGGAAATGTATAGCTGTTAGCAGGTTCATAATTAGAATCTCCCCATTTCAAGTCTAAAGATATAGGTGCATTATCAGAGATAGCAAAATCACCGATCTGAGCTTTTACATCAAGGCCAAATATTCTATCTGAACCTAGAAAAAAATCAATACGTGAGAATGATCTATACAGAAGAAATAGAGGAAGGAGGGTAAACTTTTTTGAGAGTGAGGGTGAGTCAGAGGGATCAGGGTCTGGATCAGGAGGGGAGGAACGTCCCCCTGACCAAAGTGTAAGACCCAAAGAAACAACCCCAATTCTCAAAACACCCACCCAACAATTCTATTCTCAGACAAACTACAGGGAGGAACCAACCACTGGTACAGGGCTGAGGAGTGAAAATCGGAATCAAGATCAAACCCAGATCGATCAGGTTTTTTCCTTACCCCAAAAATGACCAGAAGGGGGGGGAGAAGGAAACCAACAAAGGGATCAGGACACGAACATTCAATACAAGGAGCAACGGAGGTATCCCCAGAGTAGAGGAAGAGGAAGGGGGAACTACAGATTTTGAACATCATCAATCTTTCAAAGTATACTCCAGGTACCAGCGAACTTGAAGTTCTGAGCCTGGGTTTAACATTTGTACCTACGGCGGACTTTAACCTATTCAGGACACTATTGAATGTCAACAAGCTCATACGTGATTTGACTCTAAAAAAATTTTTTAAGATGTATCCCGTGAGGGAAACTGATGAGAGCCACGGTACCATGGGTCTGGATATGGGATTGAGGCCACTGGGGGCCCAGAGAGATAGCACCCTTAGTTTCCAGGAATACTGTGATATTGGGACCTTGGAATCTCTCTCAGAAGGTGGGGAAATGAACCTAATGGCATGTGGTAAATTACCCAATTTTAGGGATAAATCCACCTTTTACCCGATTCAGTATCGTGGTAACCTTCTGGAGAAATTCCAAAGTAGGGTAGAGGAGGACCTCACCCGCCTCTATTTTAAATCAACAAGGGGGGAAAGGAGCAATATCACTAAGAAACAGAGAATCGCTATAGATAAGCTTGGCAAGAATGATGAGATCATCATTAGGGCAGCAGATAAGGGTGGCACCATTGTCCTGCAGAACAAAGAGGACTTTGTCTCAGAGGCCCTAAGACAACTAACTAATGTGGATGATTATCTACTCTTGCCGGGAGACCCCACTCGAAAATACCAGTCACAATTGGCCTCCCTAGTCGATGATGGGGTGGAGGGTGGGTTTATTGACCCTGCCACAAAAGATTATCTACTGGTTGTGAACCCTACCATCGCGACTTTTAAACATCTCCCAAAGGTACATAAATCTTTGGTGAACGTACAGGGGAGGCCGATTGTGAGTGGGATTGGCTCCCTACTCTAGCATCTCTCCGAGTGGTTGGACAGTATCCTACAGCCAATAGTGAGCACTCTGTGGAGTCACCTGGCGGATACGAAACATGTTTTAAACCTGTTGAGTCAACTAAGGTGGAAAAACCACTACAGATGGCTCACGGTGGATGTCAGGTCCCTATACACCTGCATTCCTTGCGATAAAGGGGTGGAGGCTATATGCTTTTTCCTAAATAGATGCTATGGTGAGAAGCCAGCGTTTATTAACTTTGTGATTGAGGTGACTCGGTTCCTCCTCACTCACAATTATTTTGAATTTATGGGACAGTTTTATCTCCAAAGGAGTGGGACAGCCATGGGAGCAAAGTTTGCCCCATCCTATGCAAACATCTTCATGGGGTGGTGGGAGCTGTCCCACGTTTTTGGAGATCAAAATCCCTTCAGATCGGAGATCATCTGGTATGGCAGATTTATAGATGATCTGCTTTTTATCTGGGGAGGAACCGACTCACAACTTGGTGAGTTTGTGGCTGGTCTTGACAATAATGATTTCGGTCTGAGGTTTACGTCTGAGGTACAGGATAGATGTGTGAACTTCCTAGACATTTCACTGGAAGGTAAGGAGGGCCAAAGGATCAGTACAGAAGTCTTTTGTAAACCCATAACGGGTAATTCGTTATTACACGCAGCAAGTTGCCACCCCAGGAGAGTGTTCAGGGGTGTGGCTAAGAGTCAATTTATCCGCCTGAAAAGGAATTGTACATTTCATTCTGTTTATGAGAAACAGGCGGATGACTTGACTCTTAGACTCAAGGAGAGGGGATACGATCCCCGAGTGATCATGAAGGCCAGGAGAGATGTAGGGAGAATTCCAAGCAAAACATTACTGTCTGGAATGAGGAGAAGGGAGGGAGTTAGTATGGACACTACCAGCAGGGTGTCATTCATCACTGAGTACTCCAAACAATATGATGAGGTCTGTCAAATAGTGAGGAAACATTTCAGCCTCCTATCAGCTGATGATGGACTAACTGATGTGGTGGAAAGGGGGATCAGATTTGCTTATAAAAAGAACAGGACAATTGGAAATATGGTCACCCCCACCAAGATTTGGTCGGAGTCTACCCAAAATAGTGCTTCCGCTTGGTTGACATCTGTGGGAGTCTTCAGGTGTCACCACCACACGTGTGTTGCCTGTGAAAAGGTAGTGACAGGGGATGTCTTTCAATCCTCAGTGACGGGTGAGAGGTCCAATATTAAATACTGCTTAAACTGCAGACAAACGTTTATAGTCTATCTGATCACTTGTAATTTGTGCTCTCTACAATATGTTGGGCTCTCAACAAGAGAGGCGCGAACCCGCATAAAGGAGCATCTGTCGGATATTAGAATAGGGTCTAAGACAATTCCCCTGGTGAGACACTTTGTTGAAATACACAACAAGTCATTAGGGTCCTTTAAGTGGAGTATCATTGATAATGTTCACCCTATCACCCAGTGTGATAGGGTGAACAAGCTTGGTGAAAGAGAGGCCTTCTGGGTCTTTAAGTTAAAGACTAGGATTCCAGGAGGCCTCAACTCAGAATTTGATTTGATCAATTTCTGGTCACGGTGAACTTCCTTTAGCAACCTATATATTAGGACATGAAGGAGTGATCCCCTTCCAGCCTATCTCTTCTCCACTTTTCCTTTTGGTCATACTACAATATCTGATGAGTGTTTATACTTTAAGTATGATGTGGTTACACTAGTGCTATTTTTGTTTGCCTTTTTAGAACTGAGGCTTTGTATGTAAGGATTAATCCAATCATTACTTATTACTAATTTGTATTCTTTTTATGTTTTATTTTCACACTTTAATATTTCCATTCTGCTGTTCTAGCATTGAGCCCATTGGATTATTCTGGTTGGGTCTGACCCGTAAGTATGAATTCATAAGTGCTCCTGTCCACTTGGCATGGACAGTTGGGCTTTATTTGTATGTTGTTCCCCTGCAAATTTACCTATCAGGTTGTCAACAACATGGGCGTGAGTATGGACTACAAGCGAGAATAGTGATCTCTTTTGGCCGCAATAATTGTACACATGAAGTGCAATTGCTGCTATACGGATCTATTTATATATGGATTACACGTAAGGATAGAGATTGCCTCAGGCTGTAACTATTGTACATATGTAGCGCGGCTAGTTTGAAACTAAGAATTGCCCCGTTTTCTGATCTTATTGTTGCAACTCGTATTTATTTGTGCATACCACTATATAGGAGGTATTCCTTTATACAGGTCTATTAGTGTGTTATTTTCCCTTTGGGATTTTTCTCGTCATTTGGTTTGCTTTAAATCATTACTAGTGCCCGACATGTTTATTTACCTGTGATGATGACGTGCATCACAGGGGCGGACTCCGGTTGAGGGATTGGTGGAGAGCTTTTGACAGCCCACCAATCGGTGCGTTCTTGTTTTTTACACTGACAGCGGGCCCCGTCCAGTATTGGGATACACGATCCCTGTGATGTTGTGGTATCTTGCTGGTGACGTATGACTCACATCTGATCTGATCGTCTGTTCCCTAAAATTAGCTAGACACATGTTTTGCATTTGATTATCGATCAGTTTGTAATATGGGAGTACTCAGTGATGCAAATGACCGGGGGATTCATGTATAGGATTGTACTCATAACTCCTACGTTATCCGATTTAATACATATATGTATATTTGTATTATATGCATTAGTATTTTGTTAATTAGCAAACGGGAGGGTTAGGGGGAGGTGGGGGTATGTATATTTGGTCTTGATTGGTTAATTAGATAGAGGGTGTGTACCCCAGTTTCCAATCACCTTTGGAGCTATGTTTTTTAAACCCTTCTGAACACATTTGTTTTATTAGGCTATGAGTAAGGCTCACGCCGAAATGCGTTAGCCGATGTTTGTCATTTAGATCTTTCTTTCTACACCTCCATCTCTGTATTGGTGTTTTGTTTTAATAGGGATTTTTCCCTGTACATTTTTTGTTACCCTGTACCATTAAATATTTGCACTCTAAATACGGCCATTTCCAGGTGCTTCTCTGCTCTCTCTCTTGTTCTTTTGTTCTAATGATCTATACTGTTTAGATTCATATGAGAATGCTCGGGTATTAGGGTAGAGAAGTCGTCAAATATCCTTAATCTTAAGTGTGCTACAGAAGGATTTAAGAATTCTACACGCCTTTTTAGGAATCTTAATATCATAGTGGCTTGTTGTCTGTAATCTATCTATATTATTAAAAAACATGTTGAAGTCACCGACCAACAAATTAGTATTTACATATTCGAACAATTTTGTCTTCAGCCGTTCCCAAAAATTCTCATCAATAGAATTTGGATCATATACGTTACATAAGGTGAGTATACGGTTTCCCACCTTTATTTTTAAAATGATATAACGTTCCCCCGGATCTGCTTCTTGAGAGATAATTTAATATTCTAGACCTTTTCTGAAAGGAACTGCAACTCCCCTTTTACGCGTAGAACAAGGGGTGAAAATAACTTCACCTACCCAATTAAATTTTAGCTTTTTATGTTTGGCTTCTGTCAGATGAGTCTCTTGTAAAAGAGCTATATCAGCCTTTCTTTTATTAAGCTAGGCTAAGACCTGTTTCCTTTTTATCTGGCTCATAATCCCACCTACATTCCAAGATATGATCTTTAGCAAAGGCATTATATTTTAAAATAAATAATTAAAAGAAAAAAAAGGAACCCCCAACCCCCTTGGCTCAAAAAATAATTTATTCTAACATCTTTTATGAAGATATTCCACTCTATAATACATAAATATAAATACGTGCTAAACCATAATAACATTTATCACCAGACATAATAAGTGAGAAGAAGACAGATTTGTTATACTTTCTACTATCTATCTTTGTATTTGACGGGAAAAGCCCTAGCTTCTTGTGGTGTATTTAGCGTAATAGTTTCATTTTCATTAAAGAGTTTAATTTTTGCCGAATATATCAGTCTAGCAGAGAGACCCAAATTAATCAGCGTAGTGCAATATGGCGCAAATTCTTTCCATTTTGCGGCTGCCTGGGAGGAGAAATCTTGAAATAGCAGTATTTTGTTATGATCAATTTCTAAATTTTGGAGCTTCCTGTACGCTCTTAAGATACTAACTTTATCCTGGAAATTCAAATATTTGATCATGATAGGTCGTTTCTGTGTAATGTTTTCTGGTAGATTTCTAATAGTGCCTATCCGATGTGCTCTATCTACAGAGATATTCTGCTCCTGTAAGTTAATACCAAGTAATTGCGGGAGTGTTATTGCAGCAAAAAATATTAGATCCTGATACCTGGGACTCTCTGGTAGACCTATTACCTTTAAATTGTTCCGACGTGACCTATCCTCTAAGTCTTCTAGTTTATCGGTAAGTTCACATATTTTTATTGTATGTTGCTGAGTTATCTGTTCTAGTTAATCGAGGAATCCTCAATATCTGAAATTTTAGTCTCCATCTCTGATAATCTAGAGGTAAAATGTTTCATTTCTGTAGAGAGTGAAGAAAGCTCATTTTTAATTTGGTGAAATTGAGGTAGAAGTGACTGTGCTACTTGTTTAGAGATCTCATCAATATCAGATATATTGATGTTGACACTGTTCATCTCTATTTGAAAATAATGGTATCTTTAGAAAGTCAATTTAATGGTGAGAAAACGGTATATAATATGTGTGGGTACAGTAAATGAGTAAGAGGAAAATTACAGCTAAACACAAACACAGCAGAAATGTAAAAATAGCCCCAGTCCCAAACGGTAAGAAAATGGAAAAGTGTTATGGTCAATAAGGGGTTAAGAATCCAGAGAGTCTGATATGTGTTGCAGGACATACAGCCTAAATCGTAATTTAGGTACACTAGATTTTTAATAAAACACAAAGAAATTCATACTCATAAGTACAAAATACAAAGCGCAATTGATGTTTTGTATTTTGTTCTGTCTATTTTTCTCAGTGTTATCTTCACCCCACACAGTGAAGTTTCTCTACAGGAGCCTCATTGATGTCTATAGGGAAAAAGAAAGTTATATTTAAACCTAGCACCCTAACATAAACCCAAAGTCTAAACACCCCTAATCTGCCCCCCACTGACATTGCCGGCACCTGCATATTGTTATTAACCCCTAATCTGCCACTCGCAATATCGCCGCCACCTAAATAAAGCTATTAACCCCTAATCTGCCGCTCCCGATATCGTCGCCACCTAAATAAAACTATTAACCCCTATTCTGCCACTCCCGATATCGCTGCCACCTACATAATGTTATTAACCCCTAATCTGCCACTCCTGATATCGCCGCCACCTAAATAAAACTATTGACCCTTAATCTGCCGCTCCGGATATTGCTGCCACTATACTAAAGTTATTAACCCCTATTCCGCCACACCCCAACATCGCCGCCACTATACTAAAGTTATTAACTCTTATTTCGCCGCTCCCCAACATCGCTGACACTAAATAAAGGTATTAACCCCTAAACCTCTGGCCTCTCACATCACTACCACTAAATAAACCTATTAACCCCTAAACCACCAGCCCCCCACATTGCAACAACCTAAATTAAACTATATATTAACCCCGAAACCTACCCCTAACCCTAACGTAACCCTAACTCTAAACCTAACACCCCCTAACTTTAACAAAATGAAAATAGAGCTAAACTAAAGTTACAATTATTAACTAAATAATACCTATTTAAAACTAAATACATACTTACCTGTGAAATAAAACCTAAGCTAGCTACAAGATAACTTATAGTTATAGGTTTTATTATTATTTCACAGGTAAGTTTGTATTTATTTTAGCTAGGTAGACTAGTTAGTAAATAGTTATTAAAGGGTTAGAAATTGTTTGTATTTTGCACATATAAAAATTACACCATTAGAAAGTTTAAGTAACTACCAATAAAATGCACTTACTGGATCCTCAAAAAGAAGCTTGAAAATAAATTAAAATGATGTTTTTATTTCAGCAAAAAACAGCTTCATTGACTGCCCCTATTTGAAGGAAGGATTCACTGATTACACATTCAATTATTTCCGAAAATCATGCTGCAGCACTGAGATGGTTATTTGAATATTCATTAAAATTGTCTCTTCCAAATTTGCATGCGCAGTATAAACTTAGGGCAATTGCATGCATAATGAAGAGTTAATTGCCCATACTCCATGTTTACATGTGCATCTAGTAAATGAGATAGCTTCCGTTACACACAGCCTTTGTTTCTTCCCTGCTGTTATTCTTTAACTTAAAGGACCAGTCAACACAGTAGATTTGCATAATCAACACATGCAAGATAACAAGACAATGCAATAGCACTTAGTCTGAACATCAAATGAATAGTAGATTTTTTTTCTGACAATTTTAAAAGTTATGTCTATTTCCACTCCCTTGTACCATGTGACAGCCGTCAGCCAATCACAAATGCATACACGTACCATGTGACAGCCATCAGCCAATTACAAATGCATATACGCTTAAAAAGCCATATAAGCGCTGCTATTACATACAGCCTTTGTTTTTTCCCTGCTGTCATTCTTTAACCATTTATAATGTTAAAAAGCCATATAAGCACTGCCGTTACACACTTTATTTATAATGTTAAAAAGCCATCTAAGCACTGCCGTTACACACAGCCTTTGTTTTTTTCCTGCTGTCGTTATTTAACTTAATTTACAGGGTTAAAAAGCCATATAAGCACTGCCAAACTGTAAGCAATAGCTCAGGGGGAGTTACTATCATTAATAATTAACATCCCTGCTATGCTTACAAATCTCGGCATGTTTGTGTGTGTAACTCTCTTGTTACAGCAGGTAAAATGAGAATGTTATATTGGTTACTGGTATGCATGCATGTCAGTCTTGGGGGCAATAGTCACATTTAAACATATCTCGTTAGTTGTCTTTCCGCCTACAACGCCACTCCCACATCCCGCCCCCTTTCATCGGCATCAGGCAAGGTGATGATGACGCTGGAAGTAAGAAGACTGATATGCTCATGCGTTGCCACGTAAGTGTCAATGCGCATGCAGGGCACCATCATAGTTCTACCTAGGTAGAACTCATTAATTCAACTGCATAATTTGCCAAAAGAAGGGCTTGGCAGAATTTATATTTGCTATTGCATTTTTCACGTAAAGGATAAAAAATAGCTTATATGTGTTATTTGATGTTTTGAACAACTGGATATGAGGTTTTAAAAAATGAAAAGTTTTTTCGGGGGTTTCCTATCCCTTTAACTATTTACTAACTACCTAGCTAAAATAAATACAAACTTACCTGTCAAATAAAACCTAAGCTGACTTACACTAAAACCTACCATTACAAAAAATAACAAACAAAATTATACAAAACAATAAAAATTATTCCTATTCTAATACCATTAAACAAAAAAGCACCCCAAAATAAAAAAAACCCTAATCTAAACCTAATAATAAACTATCAAGGGCCCTTAAAAGGGCCTTTTGCAGGGCATTGCCCTAAAGTTAACAGCTCTTTTGCTACAAAACAAAACAAACACCCCCTAACAGTATACAAACCCCCACCCCCCAAACCCACAAAATAAAAATAAAGTAAAACCTAATCTACCTATTGCCCTGAAAAGGGCATTTGTATGGGCATTGCCCTTAAAAGGGCATTTAGCTCTTTTGATGCCCAAGCCCTAATCTAAAAATAAAAAGCCACCCCAAAATGAAAAAAAAAATACATTACACAAAATAAACAAATTATCAAAAATCTCTAAAAAAACAAAACTGTCTAAAAAACCTAATCTACCCATTGCCCTAAATAAGGGCATTTGTATGGGCATTGTGCTTAAAAGGGCAAATAGCTCTTTTGCTGCCCAAACCCTAATCTAAAAAAAAAACCACCCAAAATACCCTTAAAAAAACCTAACACTAATCCCCGAAGATCCTCTTACAGTTTTTGAAGTCCCGCTTGAACGATCTTCATCCAGGTGGCAAAGTCCTCATCCAGGCGGTGAGAAGTCTTCATCCAGGCAGCCTCTTCTATCTTCATCCAGGCGGCGAAGTCCTCATCCAGGCGGCGAGAAGTCTTCATTCACGGGGCCTCTTCTATCTTCATCCAGGGGGCATCTTCTATCTTGATCCCGGGGATTCAAATCAGCCAATAGAATGAGAGCTGATTAAATCCTATTGGCTGATTTGAACAGCCAATAGGATTTTAGCAGCTCTAATTTCTATTGGCTGATTCAAATTTTTCAGCCAATAGGAATGCAAGGGATGTCATCTTAAATCGCCTATGAAGAGAGTTCTCTGTGCCGGATGTCTTCAGGATGGACCCGCTCCGCACCGCCGGGATCAAGATAGAAGATGCCGCCTGGATGAAGACTTCTCGCCGCTTGGATGAGGACTTCGCCACCTGGATGAAGATAGAAGAGGCCATCTGGATGAAAACTTCTCGCCGCCTGGATATAGATTGTTCAAGCGGGACTTCAAAAACTGTAATTGGATCTTCAAGGGTTAGTAAAAGGTTTTTTTAAGGGTTTTTTTGGGTGTTTTTTTGTTTTGTTTAGGGTTTAGGCTTGTAAAAGAGCTAAATGCCCTTTTAAGGGCAATGTCCATACAAATGCCTTTTTCAGGGCAATGGGTAGTTTATTTTATTTTTTAGAGTTAGGTTTTTATTTTGGGGGGTTGGATGGGTGGTGGGTTTTACTGTTGGAGGGGTATTTGTATTTTTTTTACAGGTAAAAGATCTCTTTAACTTAGGGCAATGCCCTACAAAAGGCCCTTTTAAGGGCTATTGGTAGTTTATTGTAGGCTAGGTTTTTTTTTTTTTGGGTGTTTTTTTATTTTGATAGGGCTATTAGATTTGGTGTAATTCTTTTTTATTTTGGATCATTTTATTTGTTATTTTTCGTAATTTAGTGTTTGTTAGTTTTTGTTATTTAATCTTTTTTATTTTTTGTAATTTAATCTTTTTTATTTTTTGTAATTAGATACTTTGTAATTTTTAGAGTAGATTATTTTAATGTGAAGTTTAGTTTTATTTTATTGGAACTTAGTTTAATTTTAGTTTAATAATTATATTAGTTTAATTGTTGGTTTAAACTTAGTTCTTATAATTTGACAGATAAGTTTTAATTTAATTAAAGCTAGGGAAATTGTAATTTTAATATAAAGTTAGGGGGTCGTTAGGTTTAGGGGTTACTAGTTTAAATTAGTTTATTACGATGTGGGGGGCTTTTGGTTTAGGGGTTAATAGTTTAATTTAGTATATTTCATTGTGGGGGGCTTGCTGTTTAGGGGTTAATAGGTTTATTATAGTGGCGGAAGTGTAGGGCTTAATA